>NW_015644625.1:662176-696220 GCF_001515625.1 Sinocyclocheilus rhinocerous | reverse complement strand
TTCACACACACACACACACACACACACACAAATGGCTGCGTTGGTGATTTGTAGCTGTTACGAGCACGTGCGGGCCCATTGCCTCAGCGAAGTGTCACGCTGTGGTGTCACACCACACCGATAATGGTGAGGTCAAAGGTCGAGTGTGAGTGAGAGGGTGTTGGGGGGTGGGGAGCTCAGTCACTTTGGCAAATTGGCTAATGTCCCAAGGGAGAGAGGCGGGGCAGAAGGGGGTGACACAGAGACATGACATCATAGAATCCCCTGAGAAGAGGCGGGAGGGGAAGGTGAGGACAGAGACGTGCCACCTGGAATGCCATCCGGAATGGTTAGTGCACTGCTTACTGTGCACTATATACTACCCTAGTATTTTTGTGGTGCATGCAAAGGCAAGCATCACTATTGCACATATAGAGTTAAGGTTAAAAATCGTAAGTTCAGTCACTTAGAAAAGTAATAGAGTGCAAAAGTGAGAGTCTACTTTTTCAGCAGCCTCATTTCCTGGAATTATTTTTTTTCCACAGGGATTTTAAAAAAGACTTTGTTTAAGAGTTATAAGCTGAGAACCAAACCAACCAGCTATGAGGTGAATCAAATTACAAACTTTGATTTGAAGCATTAAGGCATTTGGAAATCGGACAAAAATACAAAGGTACAAGACTGTGTCCCTGACAGATTTAATGAGGGAAAGAATCCCATGAAGCATTCTGAGTAACATTAAAATCATTGACTTCCATAGTATTTTTGTCCATATTATGGAAGTCAATGTGACCTAAAACCATTAGGTTACCAAGATTTATCAAACTATCTTCTTTTGCTCAGTCATACAGGTTTGGACAAACATGAGACGGAATAAATGACGTCATAATTTTCATTTTTTGGGTGGACTATCACTTTAAATGTTTACAGTATATGTTATTGTTCAAATCAATTTCCATATAGAGAAAATAAATGGCATTTTTACTTCCAGAACCCAACTGTTGAACTCTGTAAAACACCTCTGCTGAACAATTTTAAATATCATTCATGTCTGTAGCACAAAGTGCAGTGTTACTAACTCGAAGTATGTACAATAAAAGTAATAGTAATGTGTGCCTTAGTAAGTGCCACTAATGAAGATATCTTGCTTTAACTCTGTAGTTAACTCGGTTTGTGTGTGTAATTCTGGGGCTCGGGTGGGTTCTGCCCTAATGAGCCAATTGAGGCCATCATGATGCATGCCCTGATTTCAGCCAGGAATAACAACACAATTTGGCCCAGAGGACACATGAAGAACACACACACACACACACACACACACACACATACTTCAGTGAGGTTTCTAACCTCAGCTAACACAAAAAGGGGTCGAGTTTATGAAAGCAAAGACAGAAAATGTAGAGACAGAGAAAGAGAGAGGGGGGACAGATAAAAAGAGAAAGAGGTTGATGGAGTGGAGAGGGCCAGAGGCTGAGAGAGAAACTATCATCAGCCTGTACACCGTTTCAGCTTTCTGTGCTTAATGGACTTGGTGGGCAGAAAAGACAGCGGAGATGAACAGAGAGAGAGAGAGAGAGAGTTATTGAATGTATGATGCATTAATGGCTCGTATTAATAACACAGCAGGACCAGACAAAATCATTTCGGCTCATGTCTAACTAACCACTCTCTATCCACAGTGACCAGGCGTTCCAGTTTTCTGGGGGCAGTCCTAATTTTTTTGGTACCTGTCTGGAGCTCTCTTTACAGCCTGAAAAGTGAAATTATATGTAATGAGCCAGATATTGCATGCAAAATATTAGGCCTTTATCATCGCAGCATACAATGTATAATTTCAATTTCAACTGTTCACACAATTTTAGGTGAAAAAACTCATTGCAATGAAGACAATTAAAAACAGATTATTCTGTGTCCTGTTAATAAAGTAGTTTACAATACTATGACGGAGTATGATTTACCATAATTACTCACAAATACCACGGTCAAAGTACACAAAACCGGAATTGTTCCCCTCCTAATTATTTAATTCATAGTTTATATCATTGGAAATGTAAATTGATCGCTGAACTATAAATGTCCATGGTTTTCATTTCAGAAATCTAGTCACCTTAGTGAGTGAGAGAGTTTTAAAGTCCAATTCAGTTGTATTGCTGCACTGAAAGGGGAAAATGGGTCAATATTCAACCGTAGTTTCATTAGCTACTGAAAACAGGTCTTGTGTTTACGCCTCTGAGCTGTTGGTCTCCAACATCCCATTTCTTTATCTGTCACTCGTTTCTTTTGGTCTCAATATGACCTCCCTCTCTCTCGCTAGAAACAGCTGTTGTTGTGTAGCTGCTCCTCAAACCCCCTACGGGCAAGAGAAGTGAACGCAACGAACTCAACCCACACTACAAGGCTGGGCGCCCCGGTCCGCTGTGCGGTCCCATCTGACCAACATCAGTGTGATTACAGCATATACATCAGTGAGGTTCTCCTCAACAAAACCCAGCCACTTATTATCCTCACACATTCACCTCACATTCTTCTTTCGCCCCGGGCGTTTCTCAGCCCTTCGCTGAATAAGATGAGCCCATCAGTTAAATGCAACAGAGATATTGATTCAAGTGAATGGTGTTATAACCGTGGAGACGCCCGAGGACATCGTATTATGCCGATGCGTTCATTAATATTTGCTGTAGGACACAGACAGAGCAGGTTCTCTGGTGGAGTGCTCAGAAATTCAACATGGACCTGTTAGTCTGCTACTGCTGACGAATAAACTTACAGCTCAGTAGCGCAAACTGTGAAAATGCAGCAATTCAGGGATTATATTAATTAGTCATAATTCGGCTAGATCTGAATATCAGTATTGTTTTGGACAGTTACTGTGTCTGATTGGCATATTTGGCAGGTGTCCTGAAAAAAAGAAGGATATTATCCACGCTCAGGCTTTAAAAAAATGCAACACTCGAGGCAATTTACGTTTTGGAGAATTGGCGGATAATTCATGTTAAAGAAATGGTTCACCCAAAAATTCACTCACCCTCAGGCAATCCAAGATGAGTTTGCTTCTTCACTGGCACAGAATTGGAGAAATGTAGCATTAGTTACATAACCATATATTTACAGCTACAGGCGCATCTCAATAAATTAGAATGTCGTGGAAAAGTTCATTTATTTCAGTAATTCAACTCAAATTGTGAAACTCGTGTATTAAATAAATTCAATGAACACAGACTGAAGTAGTTTAAGTCACTGGCCAGCAAACTCACCAGACCTGAACCCCATAGAGAATCTATGGGGTATTGTCAAGTGGAAAATGAGAAACAAGAGACCAAAAAATGTAGATGAGCTGAAGGCCACTGTCAAAGAAACCTGGGCTTCCATACCACCTCAGTAGTGCCACAAACTGATCACCTCCATGCTACGCCGAATTGAGGCAGTAATTAAAGCAGAAGGAGACCCTACCAAGTTATTGAGTACATGTACAGTAAATGAACATACTTTCCAGAAGGCCAACAATTCATTAAAAATGTTTTTTTTTATTGGTCTTATGGAGTATTCTAATTTGTTGAGATAGTGAGTTGGTGGGTTTTTGTTAAATGTGAGCCAAAATCATCACAATTAAAAGAACCAAAGACTTAAATTACTTCAGTCTGTGTGCATTGAATTTATTTAATACACGAGTTTCACAATTTGAGTTGAATTACTGAAATAAATGAACTTTTCCACGACATTCTAATTTATTGAGATGCACCTGTATATGGATCCTCTGCAGTGAATGGGTGCTGTCAGAAATAGTGTTTAAACAGCTGATAAAAACAACACAATATACAAGTAATCCACACTACTCCAGTCCATCAATTAACATTTTGTGCAGCGAAAAGCTGCATGTTTATAAGAAACAAATCCATCATTAAGATGCTCATTTAGCTTCAATTTGTTGCTACCAACTAAAACATGAGTCCGCTATCCAAAATATTGCTTTCTCAAGTGAAAAAAGTCATCTTGTCTGAATCAGGAGAGAAATATGCACACATCAAGCACTGTTTCACTGTTTTATCAGCTGTTTGGACTCTCATTCTGACGGCACCCATTCACGGCAAATGATCCATTGGTGAGCAAGTGATGTAATGCTAAATTTCTCCAAATCTGTTCCAACGAGGAGCAAACTAATCTACATCTTGGATTGCCTGAGGGTGAGTATATTTTCAGCAAATTTTCATTTTTAGTTAAACAGTTCCTTTAACTTGTACAATCAGATTAGTACTTTTTTGTTTTATCTGCTTACAGCCCACTGACAGCTAGGTTTGTGGTGGACCTTGCTATGTTTCTTCTAAAAATCGTCAGTTAGCAAAACAATGTTGTTAATTGAAAATATGATTCTCATTTGTTGCCACAAATATAGCTAACTGTCCTTGCAACTATTGCACTGCTTGCCAGTTAAGTATATTTCTGAGAAGTACATTAAGCCCATTTCTGAGAAGTACATAAAAAGTAGACTAAAAGTATACTTTCCTATTTTTAGTTTAAAAGAAGTATACTAATAGCACACTTGAATAAACTTCTTTTTCGTAAGGGTAGTGTTAGGGCTACAGGTAATTTCTTCATGACAAAGGCACATTTACATCCTGATAAGTATATTCTGCTGACAAAATGTTCGTATTGTAATGTTAACGGTAACTCATCCTGACAAATAAGCACATTTTCTCAGACAAGTATGGCTGCTTAAATTATTGGTAGATCATGGGTGGCTTGATCATTTCAGAATGATTGTTTTTTTGATGTAGAGTTTGCTGTCAAGTCATGTTAAGAAGAGTAATAGCTCTGATGGCCACAACTTACGGCTAGTAATAATGATTTCTCTTTTGGACTTCTAAATATACAGTAGGTCTCGTAACTAACAGGTGGGAGGTATGCAATATTTCAATAGGCAGAACAACAATAGTGACTGTGAAAATCCTCATATAAGTATTATATAATTCAATAAAACATATCTTAACCATAAAATGAGTAAGATTCTCTCATAAATGGGGATTTTGAGGCAGGCATCTTCAGGGCCCTCTTAAGTGTGAATGAGAGATGAGTTCAAATACTTTATATTGCAGTGTGCTGTTGTCACCTGGTGGCTGCAAAGGTAACTACACGAATAATTTGAGCTCTATATACAGTGACATGAGTCATTCGTATTTTATGGTGTTTGGCTCATTGCACCCACGTCAAATAAGTAAACACAAATCTTGATCTAATGGACAGTGACGCTGTGGAAAAGCAGAGAAAGACATTTATTTAGGCTATGCTTAAAATAAAGACACTTTTTATAAAGACTCTACCTTTGGTCAATTTTGGCCCTGTGGTGTTTCAGAAAAAAAAATTTTTTGTTATATTTCTCAAGGCATGAACATTTCTGCCACCATCTCAAATTATGCATTGTGTATACATATTATATTTTAAACATTTGTGGAATAAATATTTCATTGTTAAAATATCTATAAGGAACTATAAACTATAAGAGGATAGCAACTACTTGGGTATTTAGTAATCTCTCAATAATCCTCAATTGCTTCTGTGTGTTTTCTGTGTTGTACCTAAGTGAAGTTATTAAAATTAGTGCCATAATTGGAGGATGCGGGCATCGATCCCGCTACCTCTCGCATGCTAAGCGAGCGCTCTACCATCTGAGCTAATCCCCCTCTACAAGCCTGACTATCGGAAAGATATTTGTGCGACACCTGATAGCGTTCATGAGGGTGTTACACTACAATAGTTCCGGCGGAAGTGAGTAGAACCAGCCGCGCGTTTACTGATAGGCGAAAATGTCGACCGGGGTGGGAAGTAAGTGTTATTTTATTTCCTCAACATATTCACAATACAGTCTAACATCAAATCACTTTGTAAATTGGATTCTGAAGTATTTTATCCTGTTTAAATAGAGTAGCTAATGCTCTTCGTAGCGCTGGGGCGAGCAATTTAAGTTAGTTTCTGCGCTAGCTGGCTTCATGATAACAAAGACGATCAATGTTTACATTGTCAACACACATTTCTCTCTGTTCTTGAAGTTCTGTATATGTAATGTAAATAATTTTGTTTAACAAATGGTCTTGTGTTTTGAAATGTTGTTGTATGCATTTGTCATTTTTATTTACTTTATTTTATTTTCTTAAACGTGTATATATATATATATATATATATATATAGTATTTATAGAGTTTTAGCTTTTAGTTTTAATTACTTTTTCTTATTTGTAAGTCGCTTTGGATAAAAGCGTCTGCTAAATGACTAAAAGTAAAAAAAGTAAAAGTGTTAAATAATTGTTGTTTTAAAGAAGCACCTAACGTCATACTACATTATGATCAGCCTTTTTTTATTTTACCATAATTTCCCCCCACGTTTTTGTGTAACGAATTGCATTCAATACATAAAACTCATATTTTGAACACCTAACTAGAACACAAGATGCTGTCTCTGGGTCCGACTGAGCCCTGGTCAGTTCGGGAGAAACTCTGTCTCGCCTCCTCAGTGATGAGAAGCGGAGATCAGAACTGGTAAGAATAAATAATTAACGCTCATGATCATAGAACTGTATTCAGATTGAAGCATGTTAAATAATGCAGAGCTCTACCCTCGTAGCAGTGTCTGTATTGTAGTTTTTCTTAATGTATGAGGACGTTGTTAAACACCCTTAATCAAACGTGGACTTAAAAAGGGGCTTCTTTTACATTTCGAGGATTGTGGCAGTTACGTCAGTAGTTATGATTAGGACGTAAGATAATAATTGGAGGATGCGGGCATCGATCCCGCTACCTCTCGCATGCTAAGCGAGCGCTCTACCATCTGAGCTAATCCCCCGCTCGGGAGGAGAGAAACCTTCACCTTTTCGAAGCTTCGAATCAATTGAACCAATTGCTTCGCAAAATGATTCAATGTTTCGAAGCGCTCGAAACACCACACGCTGGTGACGCCTGCTGGCCAAAACTGCAAATGCAACAAAAACTCAGGCCAAATCATGCAAAAAACTGCTTTTACAAACCCAATGCAAATGCTTGCTTGAAAGTATAATATATTAAATGCAATCAAAATAATGAAATGTCATTAAATATGAAGTGTCTGTAATTTTCAGGGCTTGTTTTATTTGTTTTATGGAGAGCTTGTCTAAACAGGCCAGTAAGAAACTTAAAGCTGCAGTCCGTAACTTTTTTTGGTTGAAAATGATCCGAAATCAATATTTGAGCAAGTACATAACCAGCCAGTGTTCAAAACTATCGCCTTACTTTAGCCCGATTCACAAAGGTTAGCTTATAATAATGTTTTCTAATTTGAGTGGTACGGGTAGGTTTTTGCGGGAAATTCGAGCATGGCACTGCGTCATTACGTCACGTCTGTAAACATAAAGAAGTTTTCAAGAAGGCTTCTAGGCTATGGCATGTGAGGATGCCGCAGGTGGCGGATTGTTTATAGCCTTTTCTCACAGCAATAATTTGCTTTTTGGGTGTTAAAAGAATTTCTTAATATGAAATTCGAAGAGTATGACAATTAGATTAGACTGTGTAGAAATTGAAATCTACACGCTAATACACACTATACTCATAGTCACCAATGCTGATGTTGTTAACATTAATCATTTGAGAATAATATATATATTATTATAACAATAATAATAATTTGAACGGTTTAATGTGATATGAGCTAACTGATCTTTAGATTTAATCACCGTTGGTAGCGAGATTTATGGTAATGCTTTTTTCCTCAGTTGGTCAGAACAAACGTGGCAGACTTGTTACTTACTTGTTCAGATGGCAATATCCGGTGAAAATTCTTATTTGGGTCGTATTCCAAGATGTAGGCTAGAATCTGTGATTGCAAAGTACAGTAAATATCCACACCGGTGCGGTGACTGACTGCCACACATACTGCTCAAAACATTAGATTCATCCTGTACACAGCCGCACAACCCACGCAAGGAAGATAATTCCGCACTCAGCTGCAATTCCAGGTTTTCAGACACAGATGGCGACAAAGAGGCAAAACTTACGGACTGCAGCTTTAACTACTACTCATCCTTTTAATTACACAAATGCCTCGTTAGAAATGTCTACAAACTGATAAAACTGCTCCGAGATCAGAGACGCTGGTTCAATGGTTCGCCGCTGGGAGGCGATCTCAATGAACTCGCATGATTCACGGGTTCACAGAAATTTCGAACTCGTTTACTGAAATCACCTGACTTTGGCATTTTGATACGCGCTCCGAACCACTGTTTTGAAACAAATGATTCGGAAAGGTTTCGAAGCTTCATGAAGCAGTGTTTCAAAAGCTTCATGAAGCAGTGTTTCAATTTTTATTAAATTACATGAAATATTTTTTTTAAATAATTTTAAACTTGAATCACTTTACACTAAATAATACATTTATGATTTTCTTTCCATTTACAAATAAGAAAATGTCTATGATAATGTCTAATTTAATTGATACTGTTTTAGTAAATAAATAATAAGTTAGCGGTGTAGCACAACACATTGCTGCTGTATTTTCAGAAAATATTAGTTTAACATTACCTAAGCAATGCAGCTTATTACTTTTTATTACTGTGAGTTTATTGCTGGCAGTGAAATAATGTTTATTTTTGGTATAACTTGTAACTGTTTTTCTCAAACACATTTTTATTTTAAAGGGCATTATTAACAGGATTATTACAACAAAACTAATTTCTAATAATAAAATCTCTATGAGTACTTCTAGTTGAAATAATAATGTAATGTTAATAATAAAAAGTGTATTGTAAAGAGTTAATAAATTAATACAACTAATTTCTAATATTACAATTCACTAATAAGTAATCAGCAAGCATTGCTAAACAGATCAGTTGTAGTTTATGTGCAGTGAAATTTTTGACTGTTTGAAGATACATTCATTAATGTATAAAGCAAAAATAAGAATATTTATAATGGGAACCACTAGTAAAAATGAATCTATTTTTGCCTTTCTTTCATTTTTTGGTTCATTACAAATTACATTATGAGCATAATTTAAATAGAGATTGAGATTTGAAAATGTTCTAAATAGAATTCTGTGCTTAAGAGTTGGTGGAAAATCACATTTATGTTTTTAAAATTGTAAAACATTGTTTTTATTTCCAAGTTTAGAGTTTGAATCTATTATCCAAAAAGTTGTAAATAAAACAAAGATTACTGGAGTACATTTTACAAGAAAACTCTATTTTAGTCTTTCTGCTTCAATTTTACATTTAATTTAGTGCTGTCAAACGATTAATCGCGATTAATTGCATCCAAAATAAAAGTTTTTTTATTTTTCTTAAATATGTACATGCATGTGTGTGTATTTATATAGGCTATACATAATAAATATACACAGTACACACACATTTATTTTGTAAACAAAAACTTTTATTTTGGATGCAGTTAATCGCGATTAATCGTTTGACAGCAGTAATGTAATTCATCGTGTTTTTTGTTTCTTTGTAATTGTTTGTGAAGTTTACTAGCAATTTCTGATTGAAAATTGTTTCTACACCAAATTTTCTTAAGTGTATGTAATTATTTGTAAAGAATTACTGTTAAATATGTATGATACACTGTTATATTTTTTTGTCAGGGTGTCTGTAAGCAGAGCCATCAAGCCCTTCTCAGAGCCTGGACGACCCCCGGACTGGTTCTCCCAGAAGGTAATTTAAATGAGTGACTGTGAGTGATTTTGTTAGTATTAGTGATTTGCTTAGTGATTCATGTTTTAACATGTCAATATGATCTCTGCAGCATTGTGCCTCCCAATATTCTGAGCTGCTGGAATCCACAGATGCCCCAAAGTAAGTAAATCCCTCTCTCTCATTCTCAAAACATTTGTGCTGAGCGTCTTTATTAAATGTTGCCATTGTTCTCGCAAAGCCCAAAAGAGTTAAATTGTACGACCTAGTCTGTGTATACAATGATAACTAACAATCAGCATAGAAGTTGTACTTTATATTTGTGCATGGAAAGCAGTAAATATGTGAAAAAGCATTTTTATGATTTTTGCACAGACTTTGTGTAATTAGACCTCTGGCTATTATCTTAGCCAGTTAGCATGCTGTAGTAGTTTTGTTGTATTGTATGGCAACCTAAACCATCTCAGTGCATATTCACAAGTTCATTGGTAATTTTGACATGTTCATTCCCTGCAGACGTAAACGGGGTGAGAAAGGGGAGGTGGTCGAGACCATTGAGGATGTGATCGTGCGTAGATTGACAACAGAGAGGATCGAGGAGCTCAAGAGGCTAATCAAAGACACACAGGAGAAATACAGGTACATCTCAACCTGCTTCTCCCTCTCACTGTCTGTATCTTTCACACATATGTGATAAATGTGTTCTGTCCCTTCAGGAAACTGAAAAAAGAGGTGGATTTGATCCAGGCGGGCCATCTGGACCCTAAACTGGAGGAGCTGTGGGCAGATATAGAGCTGTAAGACAATTCTGTACCGGTTTTGCATTTGTCTGTCATTTATGTAATTGGCCTTTCATTTCATTTTTCTCATATGATCTAGTTTCAACTAGTTGTATTGATTTCATTTTAACAAACATTTTTTCACATTAGGTTAAACACTTTGAGAAATGGCTGGAGCCCTTTTATTGTATAAAACATATTTTTATAAAATGAATGCACTCTATTTCATTACAAAAAATATATATTTTTAAATATTGTGTATTTTGAGAGGATTACATGGTATTACACAATATTCATCAACAATATTCATTTGATATTCATCAAATTATGCATCATTTATATATGTTAAGTAATACCAATATTATAAAAATACATTTTATTCTATTTTTATATATGTATGTATATGATGAATGTGTGTGTGTTTTCAGACATACTTTTATTAGTTGTTGCATTTGGGTATATATTTAGATATCATTGACTACTTTCTGTCAAAGTTTTATATTTTGTTTATGTTAATTTGAAGTGTCAGTTTTCGCATCATGATTATTCAAATCTAAACACAGACAAAACATTTTGTGACTCATAATCTTCAAACATAATTCAAACTTAAAAATTCTATAAAAAAACCTGCGTATGTTGTGAATGTATCATCATGAGATTGTGTGTGTTCTCGTGCTTGTCAGAAAGAGGAAACAGGAAGAAGAGGAGGCGGCGCAGAAGAAGAGGGCGACTGAGGCAGCATATCAGGGTGAGATTTACATTCACTCAGCACTTTCAAAAGTTAATGCCTCCACAAAAGAATTTTTTTTTTTTATTATATTAACTTAGCAGTGTAACATATTGCTGATGTACTTGCAAATAATATTAGTTTACCATGCATCTTATTGCAAATATTGCATTTTTAATACTAGGATATTTCAGTTTTTATTACTTTGGGCTTGTTTCTGGCAGTGAAATGTTTATTTTGCATAAATACATTAAATACATTTATTTTACATAAAAACAATAATACATTTTTCTCTTTCTTTCCAGTTCGTCAGGCAGCTAAAAATACACCAAAGAGAGTTCCCAGCGTGACAGTACGTTCTCCCAGCATGGACGTCTCGCAACCAGAAACACTGCAGCCAGTGACGGATGAATCCTGTGCCAGTCCCATGGTGAATTCCTACCTCTTATTTATTAACATTTAAATTTAAAGTTGATTCTAATAAGAGATCATACTCATGATTTCTCCGTCTAGGCTCAAGGATTGACCGTCTTCATGCCTATATCAGAGGTCACGGGTCCAGGGCCTAAAGAGTCAGGTCTGGCCTCTATGGTAGATGACTCCCCGCAGAAGAAGCACCTTGCCCCAAAAGCCACACCACCTCCCTCCCCGCTGCTGTCTGAACTGCTGAAGAAAGGCAGTCTCATCGCTGCCAGCTCTAGACTTGTGAGTGTGGGATACTGTGAAGCAACGTTTAAGCCTTTGGATTTAAGGGGCATGTCACAGAAAACAGGATTTTGCCTGTCCCAGACCCATTTTCCATTTCTCAACTTTACATTCATGTCTACTTTATATTGTCCTATAAATAAAGTCACCAGAACCGTAGTCAACATACTCTAACATTCACAATGTAAAGCTCCCTCTTCAGGTCAGCCCATTTCTACTAACTAAACTGCAAATATGGACAATCAGAAATTCTGATATTTACATCACAAAGATTAGCACATTAACATTTAACAACAAAGGTTTACATGAGTATTCTGCATTTTGACAAGGGCCAAGTTTTTAGTACTCATTTCACATGCAACAATGTTAGCCAGTCATAACAGAGTAAATTTATTTGTGAAAGTTTTAGTGGCCGTTTACACCAAACACTTTTTTAGATTTAGGGTTAGCTTTGCTGCTTTTAGGTTGTTTTAAAATATCCACTAGACAGCATTATTTGCAATTCCTTTGCCCTGCGTTTATGTGAACAGCATTTTTAGAGGTGCTGTGACAAAACCGCATGTTTACTAATATGAGGCAGGTTGTATATCTAGGTTGTTTTAGTATTATGTACTGTTATAGTTTTTATTAATATTTTTGTTTTATATATATACAGTGGGTACGGAAAGTATTCAGACCCCCTTAAATTTTTCACTCTTTGTTATATTGCAGCCATTTGCTAAAATCATTTAAGTTAATTTTTTTTCCTCATTAATGTAAGGACGATGTGATATTTCAGTTTTTCTTTTTTAATAAATCTGCAAAGATGTCAACAATTCTGTGTTTTTCTGTCAATATGGGGTGCTGTGTGTACATTAATGAGGAAAAAAAATTAACTTAAATGATTTTAGCAAATGGCTGCAATATAACAAAGAGTGAAAAATTTAAGGGGGTCTGAATACTTTCCGTACCCACTGTATATATATATATATATATATATACATACATATATACATATATTCATTTCTCATATTTATTAGTAGTTTTCTCATATTAATTAGGCAAGATTTTGAAATTTTGTGCAAGGTTTTTCTTAGAATATTTAGGCTATTTTTATTTTATTTCAGCCTAATTTAAATTAACAAAAATGTTTCATAAATGGTGTTCTTTTTAGTTAACGATAATAACCCAGTGTAGAAACTAAACTATGAATGTTTTTGGTGCAAGAAACCTTGACTAACATTAAAAGTGGAGATTGTGTTTGTAGATTTTGCGAATGGTTTCTCATATTGTTCTGTGTGTGTCTGTTGGGCAGGTGGTTGAAGGTGACGTGGCCACAGGTTTGAGTAATGGATCTTATGGAGTTGAGCTTCACACTGCTGCAACCGCTCTGCCTGCTAATCAAGACATTACAGCTGGTAAACAAAGACACTCCTTTTCTTTCTGTATGTTTAAAAATGTGCGTTTTAAATGTCTCTCTTCAACATTAAAGGGGTCATATGATGCGATTTCAATTTTTCCTTTCTCTTTGGAGTGTTACAAGCTCTTGGTGCATAAAGAAGATCTGTAAAGTTGCAAAGACTAAAGTCTCAAATCCAAAGAGATATTCTTTATAAAAGTTAAGAGTCAGCCACACCTACCTAAAACGGCTCGTTCTAACACGCCCCCACATATCTACATCACTATGTGGGAAGATTTGCATAACACCGCCCAAATGTTCACGCAAAGAAAGAAGGCGTAACTTTTATTCTCGCTGTAGTCTTGTTGTTGCCGCCACCATGTCGTAAAGATATAATGTTCTTTTTAGCAGCATCATATGACCCCTTTAAACATTTTCTGTGTCATTATACAAACTGAATTTTGAGTTATGCTGTTTGTTTTGGTTTGATTTTCTTTAACACAATTCTTTTGCATTTTTACCATGCGTCCTGCATGCAAGTTTTAGATTTCATGCTCTCTGTAGTACATTATTACCGTGTAGTTTGATTATTGTGAGAGTAGCTGTGTGCTTTAGTGTGTGTTTGTAGCGCTATATGTGTATCTCTGTGTCAGATGCTCCTACGTTATCTCGTCTGTTGGAGAGCGCCACCCCAGCGCAGCCACCTGTCAGTGCTGATCCCCCTAAGCCCCCCACAGTGGTCCCCTCAGCCCCAGACAACCTCTCTGTGCCCAAAACAGGTCTCTGATCTCTCTGATTTCCTCTCTTCAGCACTCTCTCTGTAGAACGGTCAGTCTGTTTTTGCTCAGGCAGTCTGTTTCCTGTTTGTGTCATGTGATGTGTAGTTCATTTTCATCCAATCACAAAGCACTCAGACTGCACTGATAGTGCTACAGTTCTTGGATTATATTCTAGAATAACGGTTAATACAAACAAATTTGTGGTTGACAAGATTGTTTTTTTAATGTTCTTGAAGGAAATATCTTATGCTTACCAAGGCTGCATTTATTTAATCAAAAATACAGTAATACTGTGAAACTTTAATACAGTTTAAAATAACTGTTTTCCATGTTATTATATTTCAAAATGTAATCTATTCCTGTAATGCAAAGCTGAATTTTCAGCCTCATTACTCCAGTCTTCAGTGTCACATGATCCTTCAGAAATCATTCTAATATGCTGATTTGCTGCTCAAGATGCTGATTTGCTGCTCATTTACTCACCCTAATCCTTGTTCCAAACCCATATGGGGTTTGGAAGAAGGATAAGGGTGAGTAAATGATGACAGAATTTTCATTTTGGGGTAACCTACCCCTTTAAAAACTTTGTGGTTTTTCCTCTTAAAAAGAGTCATTACTTCCTCTTCAGAGCACTCATAAAAGAAATTAACCATAGTAAGAGCGATGTGTTTCCTGTTATGTGTAGGAGCTGCAGCCGTTGCTGAAGGTTCTGGAGCAGAAGCGGTAATGGCAGGGTCATCCACGCCGGCTGAGGTGGAGGGGAAGGAGGCAGAGCTGGTGGAGGAGGACACAGTGGTGTCAGTGTCATACATGGCCCACGAACTGGACCTGGAGACAGTGGGAGACATCATTGCAATCATAGAGGAGAAGGTATATGCACACAAACACATGTGTATGGTTGTGATGGTGCAATTGGTTGCTACTTCATGTAGTGTCAAAGAGATAGTTCATCCAAAAATTAAAGTTCTGTCATCATTTACTTGCCCTCAAGTTGTTCCAAACCTGTACAAGTTTCTATCTTCTGTTGAGCACAAAAAATATATTCTGAAGAATGTTGCTAAGAAACCAGCTGAAAGTAGCCATTGACTTCCATAGTATGGAAAAAAAAAAATACCATGGATGTCCGTGGGTACCATTCATCTCTCTGACCCATCAAGTGCTTTCACAGTTCCCTCCATTTTTTATAGACTCATAAAACAGAAAATAGTTCAAAAGCTTTTCCTTTCTGTTGTCAAATCTGAAATGAAGTAAACTAATATATCTGTCTTAGGTGGACGATCCTGTGGAGGCTTTGGATGCAGCCGCAGTGGAGGCGGCTCTCTCTCTCTGTGAGGACCCAGCGGTCAGTGGCCACCCCCTCACCAGCCCTTGGGAGTCACAGACCTTTAAGGCAGCCGAACCAGAGCCCATTGTCCAGCAGAGTCCTGCCCCAACGGGCACACAGAGCAGCCCTGACCCTGCGGGTGTGCAAGGAGAAATGGAGGTTCTTGTAGAGGAGGCTTCAGAAACCGAAGCAGTTGACGAAGTGACAGGGGGCACTGTGGCATCTGCCGCCCCTGTCACAGAGCAGAGCCAGGACTCTGAGGTTAAGACTGAGGGCGAGAGGGAAGGAGAAGGAGGGATGGAGGAAGCGCAGCAGGAGAACAGAACACTGAGTCCAGCCGTGAAGTGTGAGGGGGAGGACTGGGTTCAGCCAGAGACCGTGACGCCCTGTCTGGACTCAGAAGATAGCTCAGCCTCGGCGAAAGACACAAAGGTATCAAGCAAAGCAGCAGAAAAATGAAACCTGTCTTCATATACATATGTTGTTCTTTTGAACTTTCTATTCATCTTAGAATCCTGAACAAAATGTATCATGTTTTCCACAAAAATATGAAGCAGCACAACTGTTTTCAACATTGATAATAATAAGAAATTATTTTACAGCAGAAAATCAGCATATTAGAATGATTTCTGAAGGATCATGTGACACTGAAGACTGGAGTAATGATGCGGAAAATTCAGCTTTGCCACCACTGGATTAAAATATATTTTAAAATATAAAAGTTATTTTAAATTTTAACAATAGTTCACAATATTAACATGTTTTCATAACATATGTTTAGGAAAACACTATAAAACATGATTATAGTGTCAGATGAAAGCATAAAATGTTACAAACAAATGCCTTTTTCTAGAAAGTGAATGAATAAAGACACGGATGACCTCCAAAAATGACAAAAAAAAAGCACCATAAATGTGGTCTATAATACACATGCCCAAGTCTTATGAAGTCATATGATTGCTTTATGTGAGTAAAAGATAAAAATGTAAGTTATTAATCACTAAAAATTATACCTTTTGAAACTCTCAATCTTATTTGCATTCAAATATGTATGAAAGACACATTGGGCATCAAACCTGGTCTGAAGCATTCTGACATGCTATATTTAAATGACTGTGAATGCAAATGAGATTTGAGCTGTAATGAATTGGAAGAAAACGATTCAGTAACAACATAATTGGGACATTCTGCAAAAAGTTCTTTTTTTCTGTAGAAGAGAAATTCAGAAGAATTAGGATGAGGTAATTATAACCGAAACTGCACTTTTAACCCTTTTGACCTAAAATAGGTACCTCTGAGATTTTAATGTTAGTATTTTAATAATTTAACAATAAATTCAAATGTTCTTGGTTCTCTGATGTTGGTTAATGGTCACATGACATACAGGAATGCAAGTAGTGTTTTTTATTTTTAATTTTCAATTTTACACTTCGTCAACTCACAAACCCCCTGCATTTCCCTCACAGATTGACTTGAAGGATGAGTAAGTAACTCTGTTTATTATTCCTTCTTCAAATGCTGTAGGAGGTGAAGGAAGAGGATGGAGGCAGTGAGGTGGATGTGGATGAAGGGATGGAGATGAAAGAGTGTGGTGATGGGGACGGAGAGGGGCCGTATCTCTCAGAGGTTGATCCTCCTGCCAGTGAGAGTGAGGATGGATACGGCAGTCACTCTCAGCGCTACACTACAGCGGACTCCACCGCCAGCAGCCCTGCCTCATCTCAGTTGTGGGTGTTTGTGTGGGAGCTTGTATTCTGTGTGTTTCAATCTTTCATTTGCCTTTAACAACACTCTCTCTCAGCTCCATGTGCAGTGAAGATCAAGAGGCCTTGCAGGCTCAGAAGATCTGGAAGAAAGCCATCATGCTGGTGTGGCGGGCAGCAGCCAATCACAGGTGAGCTTCTCATTCATACTTACCTCAGCTGCTGTTTTATTATGAGCTCTCACCTGTAGACAGAAATGTGTTATATGCATTTGTCATTTATTGTTTTGTGTTTCAGGTATGCAAGTGTGTTTCTGCAGCCTGTGTCTGATGACATTGCCCCTGGTTATCACAGCATTGTACACAGGTATCAAGATGAGACTCTCTTGCTTTTTTGAGTGTGTAGGGCTCTGTAATTTTTGTGACGCAGAAAACGTGAACATAATCTTGGAATCCAGTCATAAAAATTTAATTTACCGTACAACACCAATGGCAAATTTTGGGTGAATAAATCTGTGAATAATTAACCAAATCAAGATATGGATGAATATCTGTGAATAATAATAATAAAGCTGTATTAAATCATAAATCCAATAAAATTAAAACAGATAACACAGAATTTCCTGAATGAATGAATGAATGAAACGGTTCATAGGGCCCTATTATTGTAAAAATTGTAATAGATTATTAAATTGTTAAAGTGTCGTATTAATTTGATATGATTTTTTATTAAAATATATTCAAAATAATTCATTAAAATGAAGTCTAGAAAAATTAAAACAGCAAACATGGAATATGGGAAGAATAAAACACAGTTTGGGAAAAAATAAAAGAGATTTCATGGGACTGTAAAAATACAATTTTGGTTAAACTTTTAATAAATTGTTAAATAGTATAAATTTTGTGACTTCAAGGGAATAGACATGCTTTTTAATCACTAAAATTGCTAATATTTAATTTAACCATGAAAACATAATCCAGACAAATTAAAACCAAAAACAACATTATCCAGAAAGGTTTAAAATAAAAATATGAGAACTAAAAATGAAAAATACTTCTAAAGGATTTATTGATCATAGTTAATGTTGATTTCAACATTTACTAGTATTGTGGGAATAGTTCACTGAAAAATGAAAATTTGCAGAAAATGTACTCGCCCTCAGACCATCCAAGATGTAGATGAATATGTTTCTTCATCAGAACAGATTTGGAGAAATTTACATTACATCACTTGCTCACCAGTAGATCCTCAGCAGTGAATGGGTGCCGTCCAAACAGCTGTTAGTTTATGTTAATGCACTGGGCTCAAACTCAATTCCTGGAGGGCCACAGCTCTGCACAGTTTAGCTCCAACCCTAATCAAACACACCTGATCCAGCTAATCAAGGTCTTCAGGATTACTAGAAACTTCCAAGCAGGTGTGATTTGGAGCTGGTTGGAGCTAAACTCAGCAGAGCTGTGGCCCTCCAGGAATTGGGTTTGAGACCACTGTGTTAATGTATTAACTAATGTCAACTAAACAAACCTTATAGTAAAGTGTTACCAGTTTTTCTGTTGGCTAATTATGTTTTTGTCCTTCCTGAAATCTCCACCTCCTCAGACCGATGGACCTATCGGCCATCAAGAAGAACATCGAGTCTGGGCAGATCCGCACAACGGCGGAGTTCCAGCGTGACATCATGCTGATGTTCCAGAACGCGGTGATGTACAACAGCTCGGATCATGACGTCTACCACATGGCCCTAGAGATGCAGAGGGATGTTCTGGAACAGATCCAACAGTTCTTGGCCACTCAGCTGATCATGCAAACATCAGAATCTGGCATCGGCACCAAGAGCCTGCGCGGAAGGGAGGCCAACCGCAAACAAGACCCCAATGAGAAGGTAAAAGACACACATGCATAGTCACACACACCGAAACCACAAGTGGAAAGAAAACGCTGTGGAGAAGGTTTGTGGAATATCATCATCATCTCACACACACACACAGTGAACACTATAAGGAGAAGTAATCACACAGTGCTTTCACTGCTAATTATTTGGCCAGTGACATTTCATAGTTTTTCAACAGACAAACTATTCAGTGAGACAAAAGAGAGCTTAAAGAAGCAGGAAGTCATTAAAAGATATTTAAGACTGTTATTTTATTATTATTTACATGTGACTATAGTTATTAATATTTTGAATTAGTTGTTAATTTTAATAATTTTGTTAGTAATTTTTTGTCATTTTTACATTTATTTTGCTTATTTATTTCAGTTGGTTACCAAGGCAGCAAGTTTTTTAATCTAATACTTATATTTTATTTTATTACATCTTTATTTCAGTTCTCTAAAATGATTTTTTAATAATTTTAGTTAACAATAACAACACTGGACTGTTGAGAGAAAAGTATGTGCAGTTATAAAGAAAAATAGCATCTCTAGAACAAATCAAGATGCTTGATCCTTTAAAATTTAAGGGGGTCTGAATACTTTCCGTACCCACTGTAGGCTGAGATGTTTTTCAGAGAGCAGGCTAGAAGCTTCAAACGTCTCAAGGACAGGACATCAAAGTACATCAAAGAGTCTGTGGACATCTGAAGTGAAGTATTGCGGACAGTGAAACGGTTTAGGAAGAGCGAGCTCAGAGTCATAGAAAGGAAAGTAAAAAAACAGCTTCCTGTGCATCACAGCATGAAGCTTTATCTGTGAGGATGACGCTGTGGGATTGGCTCTTATTTCTGTCTCTGTTGAAGCAGCATTAATTCAAAAGTGTCTTGAAAACATAATTTTAAAACCATTTGCCTCTAACTATCGGCTGGCAGTGGCACCAAACAGCCAGTACCTGCAAATTGACCTGATTTCAGTCCATCTGAGAATGAACGGGAAAGCACAAACTAAAGCATCATCAGGAAATATAACTCATAATGTCTTTAGCCTGCAGACTTAATGGCTGTCAATACACACAAAATGGATTTGCGACCACGAACTGCACATGACATTGTTGTAATACTCACAGGTAATCTGCACAAATTGATTTTCTAGCTCTTAATGGGATGGCTGCGCTCAAATTGTCGTTTCAGCACTTAGTCCCTGAGCTAAGTTTTATTTAAAATCCAAAAATGCTGAAGTGCAGGAAAAAGTGTCACTGTCCAAATACTTTCTGTACAAACTCAGAAATGCAAACCTTGTATGCATGGTGAATCTCACAAAAACTTGTTCATATTTCACCCCAAAATGAGAAGCATAAAATAAGAACCAGATGTTTAATTGTCATGGAATTAGTTCTGTTTCTTTATGGCTAATATAAAATACAATGCATTTAGAAAGTATTCAGACCACTTCATTTTTTCATATATTTATTATGTGGCAGCCTTTAAATGCACATAATTTCACTGCAATCTACAATCCATAGCCAATAATGACACTTTTAAAAGCAGACTTGTAAAGTTTTTACACATTTATTAACTCTTTCCCCGTCAAACATGGAATTTTCCGTTATTCATGAGACAGCGCATCCCCACCAAACACGGAATTTTCCGGGTTTCTGCGTTCTTGCTGTTATACACTTGGGGGTGCTATTACGCATCTCCTGAATGAGTCTAGAATGTCCTGATCAAAAACACAGGTGAGGAAGACGCAGAAATGAGCGATCTCATATGTAAGTAGATGCATATGGAAAACAATGCGATCATCAACAATAAACAACATGTAAATGGAAACTGCCTAATGTTGCTGAGTGAAATGTTGATCCAGGTAGTGGTAAAGGACTCTGCAAGCTTTGGGGGTGCTGATGGAAGCGATCTACTGCATCTTTGCTTTGATCATCGTACTGAATATGATCCAGATGAAGCATTTGATAAAAATGCCATTTTCTCAGCTTTTTGTTCAAAATGTTGCTTTTTTTAATGAAACCTGCCTACATTCAAGTGTTGATTAAAAAAAGAATGCTTGAAGCTAGAATAAAACAGAATTTTTTTTTTTTTTTTCCAAAAGTAGAGGCTCTCTTCTTTATTTTGATGAATTGCATGTTCAGATATTCATACAATAAAATATTCTGGGGGCCATGAATTTTAGCGAAAATCATCAAAGATGCTGGCAGTGGCTGGCAACTTTTTTCAAAAACGCTGGCGAGGAAAGAGTTAAAAAGAAAAAAACTGAAATATGACATGCAACTGAAATAATATGCACAAAAATGCAGCTTTATAGGGTATGGAGTGTAGATGGATGTGAAAAAAAAATAAATATAAAAAATAATATAAAGCATTTTAAATCTACAACACAAAATAAGTGAGTTTTTCTGAATGCACTGTACCTTTTATTTTGGGCAGAAATGGGGCCGGACGTGTTTGCGTGAGATTGATCCAAAAGCAATTTGGTTTCCACACGTTCCACATAGATGAAATCCCTTCTGATAGGACCCAAATAAAACACTTTCTGTCCCTTACACACACTCATACACACACACATGAACTGCTGAAGTCCCTGACAGTAAGGTTAGCGTTACTTGCACTAACACACAGTCTTGTATGTAGACCCTGAGTCCTGCACACAAAGACCCACATTTAGAGCCAGAACCACCAGCCAGAAGGAAAAGGAACAACTCCAAACAAGACACTAATGAGAAGGTCAGTGCTGTAAACACACACAAACACACACTCACAGGTGAGAATCAAGGGCACTGCAGATGAGAGGACTTCTGTATTAACCCATGCACAAACACTGTGAGTCTAACACTCAGGTTTCTCTTCCAGGTTTCCACATGGCACCATATTTGTGGCCTAGTTTTGGAAATGATTGTATCGCAAGTGTGGTTATACGTAGAACATTTTCAGAAATATGGGAGAATATCTGTCTATCTATCTGTCTGTCTGTCTGCTTATACACACAATACTGTTCAAAAGTTTAGGGTCAGTAAGATTTTTTTAATGTTTTTGAAATTAAGTTTCTTGAGCTCACCAAGGCTGCATTTGTTATATCAAAAATGCAATAAAAATGTTTTAATATTGTGAAATAGTATTAAAATTTGAAATATCTGTTTTCTATTTTAGTATATTTTAAAATGTAATTTATTCCTGTGATGGAAAGCTGAATTTTCAGCATCATTACTCCAGTCTTCAGTGTCACATGATCCTTCAGAAATCATTCTAATATGCTGATTTGCTGCTCAAGAAATATTTTTTATTATTATCAATGTTGAAAACATTTGCTTAATATTTTTCTGGAAACTGATGTTTCAGAATTTTTTTTTTCAGGATTTTTTGATGAACAGAAATTTCAAACAGCATTTATTTGAAATAGAATTGTGAACTTATGCAGCATTATAAATGTTAGTTTTTTTTTGCTGAATATAAGTATTAATTAAACAAAATTCTTACTGACCCCAAACTTTTGAACAGTAGTGTATTATTTTATTATAAACAGAATATAAATGTGATTTTTGTAAGCATGTAAATAATGTATTTATGTATGTGGTGCAAGGTTTGGGTTAAACAGTCACTTGACAGTTTCTTTTGTTGAATCTGTGTGCCATTTTTATTTTTAACACACCAGACCAAAGTTAAACAAGTTTTGTTTTGTTTGCATGGTTTCATTCTCAATGATGCTTTCACACTGAGCTGGTTGCACTGTGATTGAGGTCATTCAAATGATTGGACACTCATTTCATCACCATCTATTTGAGTTTATGTTGGAGTGCTGCGGTCATCATAGAAACAGTTACAATACACTCACACATACATGAACACCTCATGTCTTCATCCGGCTAACACACATATATACACATCACTGTTACTCATCAACCCCTTAAATCCTCCCTTTAGTATCTACAGTCTTAGGATTCTCTTTTCCATTGTGATTCCATTTCATCCTCCTTTTCTTTCTCAGCCGTGTGTGTCTGTATGTAGAGAAGCTTCTAGGGTGACCAGATGACCGTGATAGAAAACTGCTCTGTCCTCCCACGTTTTAGATTAGTATACCTGCCGTTTGCTCCCATAACACCTGATTTTGCTCTGTTGCACATGTCTGTCTCTCTGGCTGTTTCTAGAATAGGTTTTAAATAGTGAACTCTTTTCTCACTGTGCTGTTTGTCCTTCTACAGGACAGCCTCTCCATGGCCTCTCCTGCTTTCCTTCTCTCTCTCTTTGCTGCGGTCATCATAGAAACAGTTACAATACACTCACACATACATGAACACCTCATGTCTTCATCCGGCTAACACACATATATACACATCACTGTTACTCATCAACCCCTTAAATCCTCCCTTTAGTATCTACAGTCTTAGGATTCTCTTTTCCATTGTGATCCCATTTCATCCTCCTTTTCTTTCTCGTGTGTGTGTGTCTGTATGTAGAGAAGCTTCTAGGGTGACCAGATGACCGTGATAGAAAACTGCTCTGTCCTCCCACGTTTTAGATTAGTATACCTGCCGTTTGCTCCCATAACACCTGCTTTTGCTCTGTTGCACATGTCTGTCTCTCTGGCTGTTTCTAGAATAGGTTTTAAATAGTGAACTCTTTTTCTCACTGTGCTGTTTGTCCTTCTACAGGACAGCCTCTCCATGGCCTCTCCTGCTTTCCTTCTCTCTCTCTTTGTAAGTATCCAGGCTCAAGATCACAAGATATTTCCCGTCCCCTCTTACCAAACACAATCACACACATTTATTCTCTGATTGGTTAGAGCTGATCGCTCGCTTGCGTCCAGGTGGGTATGTTAAAAGGTCGTGAATAAATTGTCATTATTTATTAAATCCTAATGTATTTTGCATCAAGATTTATTTTAAGGTTTGAATAATTTGTGATAAATTGATCGAAAGTGACAGTCAAGACATTTTAATGTAATACTTTTTTTTTTTTTTTTTCAAATAAATGCTTTTGTTTTGAAATTCTGTTACATACCTCGACCCGGGACGTCATTCACTACCCTCTCCCTCCTTCATTTTTTAAAGTTAGACGTCAACTTTCTTAGTATTCCTCAGTCTATTCATTATAAACAATATAACAAGAAAAAAGTCAAATTTAAAAGAATGTTTTCTGATTAATTTTTTTGTAAAGTAAGTATTAGGGTTGCTATGTGAGTATATTTTTCCTGCGCAACAATAATTAAATATCTAACGACTCAGTAAGTGCACAATAATCACATTTATTCCTCAAGGTGGCACTGTTTTATAGGCAATGATGGCGTGATGTTTTACTCATAATTACCTCAGGCATAAAACAAAAGAATATCATCAGCAGTATTGAACCTGACTGAACTGCTTGAATGACTTTTACTGCAGAGCAATTACTGTAAGCAATTAAAACAAGTGTCACTGCCATTTGATGGTGGATGTGGTGAATAAGCTGCCAGCAATCACAATATTGATTTTTAAAGTAATTGAAAATGATAGTTTGGAAATATGGACGGTTGAGATCGCGAATATGAGCCAGATTATGAATGTAGTGGGGAAATGCGCTCTGACCATGACAGTGATGGTAAAATCATCTGCTCAAATTGAACCCTTCTATGTTTCAAAAGGTAACAAAATTTGCTTCATTTTATTCTTTTTTAATTTTTATTAAAATACGAGGAGAGTTTTATGCTATTGCAGCAGTTCGAGATCCATCCACGTTGGATAGCTATATAAGCTCGGGGTGCTAAAGATCTGAATATGTAATAATGATTGATTGGTTAAGCATCCTGAACAAAAATGTGTCACTGTTTCCACAAAAATATTAAGCAGGACAACTGTTTTCAACATTGATACTAATAAAAAATGTTTCATAAGCAGCAAATCAACATTACAATGATTTCTGAAGGATGTGACACTGAAGACTGTGAAGACTGAAGACAATAAGAGTAATTATGCTGAAAATTCAGCTTTCCATCACAGGAATAAATTAAATTTTAAAATATATTAAAATAGAAAACAGATATTTTAAATTGTAATAATATTTAACAATTTATGGTATTTTTAATCAAAGGGAATGCAGCCTTGGTGAGCATAAGGGATGTTTAAAAAAAACATTATATAGTGTGACATAATGGTGAATAAATAGTGGCAGTTTTTATTTTAGGAGAACTTAACTTTTAAATGGTTTGGTTAATTTTACTCCTTTTTATTTGTCTTCAAGAAATGACACAAAACCTCCATGAGCAACTTTAACTATTAACACATTCACTCCTAAGCACTACATTTTTATGTTCTTTTCACTGTTGTGTAGCTATTCAGTTTTTTAGCCTTGTTGGCCTACTCTTCAATTTCATAACTATGTATTGCACAGTTCTGAAGTCACCGTCTCTTTAAGATGAAGTGCTTGTTCTAGTAACACACACACTTCCTGTTCTCAGGTCAAACTAGTTAGTTTCTCACACTGATGGTCTGGTGTGTTAGGGCAGTGGATGACAGGCTGTTTGCACTTTCTCACGGCTGGCCTGCTTCTCTGCTCCTCCAGGATGGAGGCACCAGAGGGCGCCGCAGTGCCATTGAGGCCGATATGAAGATGAAAAAGTGAACTGAGATGTCACACTGCAGCTGTTACGGAAGTTCAGATAGGCTTTATTTCCCTGTTTTGTTAAGACGTTCTGGCTAAGTTTAGTTACTCAATGCCTCGGTGGCTTGACGCAGCAATTCGACAGTCTAATTACAGAAGGACACAGAAAGAGGGAATTTTTAAGGGCTTGACCCTCTTTCACAGAAACCCTTCAGTCCTAGACCTGAAAAACTGGTCAAGTGTGCTCTGATTCTAGACTCACAGGACAAACTGACCTTGTGTTTATTTGAGTTTAGGAGTTACTTAAAAGTTTTTGACTTGATGTCACAAATTTAGCTGTCATCACTGGCCTTTTAAAAAAAAATCTGAATGTACCGCCGTCATGACCACTGGACGGTTAGAAATCAGAATGTCATTTTCTAGAGCTAAGAATGAAACCTTACAAGCCATTGTTCAAAACAAAGATTACTATCGGTTTATCAGTTTGAGATGATGTGGAACGCTGAACGATGGAGGAAGGAGCAATAAAAGTACGCTTTTTTCTTCTATAGGAATGAAGATGGATACAAAGTTTCTTTTAACTTGATTTTTGCCTATAGTCAGGATTATGGACACTTTGGTTTACAGTTAAAGGCCTACTGTACTTTGTTCAGTTTGTTTTCGTTCTTTAAGTGAGACTTAATTTGACATATGTATATTTAGAAAGAACATATAGTTTTGTACAGGGTCTTTGTGTACAGTGTTTTTGTATATTGTGTCGTGAAATGTTTTAATAAAACATGAGAGTCCGCAATTACAAGATATTGTTTAAGGAATAATTTATTCAACTTGTGCTTTCAAGCAAAAAATATTAGTACAAATGCTTAACTGGGAAGACAATACCAGCTTGTCCTGTTCAAAGTCACACACACACACACAAAAAAACACTCGATATCCATTAAAGACGTCAGCATATATCAGTGGCGTGATTCATACACAATGTGAACCATCCTATATCCTTGAACATCAGTAAACAATAGTGGAGAATTGAAACTGAACATTCTGCAGTCTCAACACACCCATCATACTCATACAATGATCTGATCTCACGTGCCGTGTCACCTGACAATAGTGTTTGTCACAAACCTCAAGATATGACAATGTAAAATCCCAGGTTATACATGAATATACATTACTGTTCAAAAGCTCTGGGTCAGTGAGTTTTTATTTTATGAAAGAAATTATTACTTTTATTCATAAATGCTGTTCTTTTGAACTTCCTGATCATCAAAGAATCCTAAAAAATGTCTATGTAATATAATATTAATTAAATGTAAAAAATTTAAGCAACAACTGTTTTCAACATAGATGATAATGTTAATGTTTCTTGAGCACCAAATCAACAGAATGATTTCTGAAGGTTGAAGACTGAAGTAATGCAGCTTTGCCATCAAATTAACAAATACATTTTAAAATATATTAAAACGGAAAACCGTTATTTTAATATTTAATAATATTACTGTATTTTTAATCTAATAAAACAACATTGGTGAGCATAGAGGCTTGTTTAAAGAAAATGTATAAATCTTCCAGACCCCAAACTTTTGAATGACAGTGTATAAGCATCAGGTTCTATGTTATAACTATCTGTATGTATATTAATGATATTTTAAGCAAACATAATGCAGTATTATAACAACAGCTGCTCATACGGTGTTAGAAATTTCAGTTGCACAATATCACCTTCTTTAATTGAACTGAACTGAAAGTTTTTAAACACCATTCAGTGAACTCTGAAATACACTGATGTAACAACAGTTATAATAATAATAATGTGCAAAATGAGCTTTTCCTAAAGTTGTCCTCTTCCTCTAAGACCTCAAGCATTGTCTTCTCCTCCTTTTTACTCTTAATACCAAACTTTTAATTAAACTGAAGTACAGTAGGAGTGGCGGACGAGTAGAGCTTCCGCTTGATCAGCCGATATTCCCGTCTGAGGCTCAAGACCTTCCCGCTTCTGAACAGGATCTTCAGCGGAGGCCATCCACCCAGATCAGGCTGCAGGACCACCGAGACCTCAAAAGTGGGTGTGAGACTCTGATCGGGAATGACGGTGCCCAGTTTCAGTAGTGTGCCCTTGCTTTCCATGAACATGTGGATCAGCGCGCCTCGTATCCCACACGGCTCATCCGTGGATGAGCGCAGGATGTCTCCGGCCACGCGTGCGGTCATGCGCCTGGGCAGACGCAGCTCCTGACAGCTCAGACTGGCTCCTTTGGCCTCATAGAGGCACTTCTCAATGCGTTTGGCCAGGTCGAATTGAAGACACACGTCTTCTCCTTCTTCCTCTTCCAAACTGCACTCGGATCCCAGACCTGTGAATGAGTAAATAAGAAGAATGCGTCAGACTCAGCTGACCGGACAGGAACTTTACGCCTCAGCAGTTTGAGAGTGACCAGTGGCTCATTAGATTAGGATAAAAAAAAACGAACACCGTCAGCCTCTGATACAGTATCATCAGCTGATCTAAGCTGCCATGGACTTTAGTGGGCAGAATTAATGTTGCAATTTTGGAAAACTGGAACAATGTATATCCCTGCTCATAAATAATCACGTGTCTGATGTAAAAGCTTTTGAACATTAAAAGAAAGGTTTAATACACTATAAGGGGTAAGTTGTCACAATGGGGATATTCTGTCATTTTCAAAATATATAAAAATAAAATGTAGGCCTACACAAAACACGTGACTCAACCTGACATCAGTGCTCATTGGACTATTAAGCTGGCCTTTGCTTCAGTGTCATCCTGTTTTTTAATTAAAATATATCAATTTAACATTTGTGAGCTAGGTTATTCCAAATCAACGTGCAAAACCAAAACGTTTGACTTTTGTTACTGAGACAGAGCGCCTAGCTGTGACAACTTGCCCCGGTTTCTCTTACAATAGATGATTTAGACAGGAATAGGATACTTACTTGAAGAGCTGTGTGCTTTCATGAGTCTGCCGCAGTGTTTGAGTTTGTCTCTGTCTGATCTGAAGTGCTGTAGAAAGCTCAGGTCCTCATCTAGGTTTTCCTGCTCGCTCCTGACGGACATCCCGTTACCGAACACGAGGGCTTGTGTATAGACCATGTTAACGTGATTTCCTCCGAGTGTTTCCCCGACAGCTCGCCCAGCTCTTCCACTGAGTGTTTCTTTGTTCCTTCCATGAATGCGAGAGCTTGAATGTGTTGCTCTTCTGACGGCAGCCGATTTTATACTGAGCTGTAATGTTGCATCAGCTGAAGTTTGTGGGATGGGCTACATTACGCAATCCCAAGAGAGGTGAAGTCTATGGAGTCAAAATAATGCCACATATATATGCAACATAATTAAGTTTTGCAAAAGAAAATAAAGTTTTGGGTGCCTGGATCAGTGAGCTGCGTCTCGGGCCGATGACGTCACTTCCAGGGAGGCATGCCCAGGCCTGTTGTACACGCCCCCGTCCCTTGACTCCACCCCCATGTCAAAACAGTGCCAGAAAGCGAGACGCGCAGAAACGTGAAGTGCAAAGGGAAAACGGTATCGCAAGCTCAACCTTGACTGAAACGCAAAATAAAAGCAGTGTTGCAAATAAATTAGTAGATATGGCCATGGAAAATATGTATTGCAAAATCATTGCTTTTGTGCTGTTTCATTTATATTTTGCAATTCTTTATTTTTGTTTGCAAAAACACATTTATTTTTTCTCAATACTTTTTTTTTCGTTTGCAAAACTTTATTTTCTTTTGCAAAACTTTATTTTCTTTTGCAAAACTTTATTTTATTTTGCAAAACTTTATTATGTTGCATATATATGTGGCATTATTTTGACTCCATAGAAGTCATCAGACCAGACGCCGCGAGTACATGCAACCGAACCGGCTTCTTGCGTTTATATTATATTATATTATATTATATTATATTGACATATTAAGCAAACAGTTGACAAATAAACATGAACATTAACTTTCTGGATTACATTTTATATATTTCTATTATGGGATTTTTATATTTTACGATAATCTGGCTGGTTGCTATTTCTTTTTCCACATTTTTAAATCACCTTTAAGTTTGAATTTATTTTATTTATTTATTTTTTTTATTTACCATGCAGTAACCTATTTTTCTAGTATTTTCTTTTTCTTTTTCAACAATTTTAATCATTTGAATTACTTCCATCTGGTCGACGTTTTCGTACTCCAATGTCTAGATATAACCGTTATAAAAACTATTTTGTTCCTTTGGCTACAAGGCTGTTAAACTCGAATTCAAGGATTGTTATTACTGATGTTGGTACTTTGTTGTGCAGTTTTACCTGTATTGCCCAAAACAAATTTCCCTCATGAGGGACAAATAAAGTAAAGATTGATTTAATGTTTAAAACACAATATTTATTATACTATTATTTATTTATATTAGGTCATAAATATGGCTAAACTGCTTTAATCAGTAGCAGACAATTATGGGACTATTATAGCATTATTATTTATTTTATTGTGTTATTTATTTATTGTATTTTACTTCTTTTTCCACAATTTTTAATCAACTTTTAACGTTTTTGAAATTCACTTAAGTGGTCCTACAATATTAATTTATTCATTCATTCAACTGTTTATTTGTTTGTTTGCATGCAGTTTCTCAAATAATATGAGATCATAAACATTACTAAACTACTTTCATCTGTAGCAGACAATTATGGTATATACTATATCATTTTACCCCATTTTTTTGTATTTTATTTACAACTACTTTTTCCACAATTTTTAATCAAACTTTAATGTTTTTGAAATTCACTTAAGTAGTCCTGCGATGTTTATTCGTTCATTCATTAAATTATTTGTTTGTTTGTTTGTTTACATGTAGTTTCTCAAATAATATGATATCCTAAACATTACTAAACTACTTTAATCCGTAGCAGCCATTTATGGGAATATTATATTTTTTTCCCCCGTTTTTGTATTTTTCTTTTTCCACAGTTTTTAATCTACTTTTACCTTTTTTCCAAATTCCCTATATAGTCCTGCGATGCTTCCTTGCATATTTATTTATTTACTTACTTATTTTACATGTAGTTTCTCAAATAATAGCCTATTACAGACAATTATGGGAATATTACTTTATAGACCCTTGATTAAAAAAAACAGTTACAAACACTGAAACAACATGGAAAAAAAGAATTATTATCCTAATAATTTATCAATGAGACAAAGAAATTTAGTGTAAAGGTTAGTGACCTTTAAATAAACAGAAGTGCCTATATATGTCTTAATCATTGTGACAGGTGATTCAAATTGACATCACACATGCACATAAATGCTGATGGATAGAACAAGTATGTGCTGTACTAAAAATGTAATTTCTAGAAAGTGATTCAGACGGTGTGAGATGAGGTGAGACTCACATGACCAGAGAAAGACAAACACGCGGTCAGTAAAATCCAGTTCAACAGCCTTCTCTGAAATGCGTATGACCCAGGAAACACGCTTACACTCTTATTACAATCACTCGTTGAAGCCTAATATTTCAAATTACATTGAATTAATAAACAAACAGAACCTTTTTACCTGTTTAGTTCCTGTTTAGATTTGCTTAATTTACAGCTTTAACTTACTTTTCTTTAACATTACGTTTCTTTTTCTGACCGTTTTCACACAGAAATGTCTTAATGAAGTAAATATAAACCAAAAGAAAGCAGATCTGTGACTTAAATCTGTCTGATCTGCTGCAGGTTTGATCTGGAAAGTGCTTTTACCGTTTTACTGGCATCATCAGCAACTGTCTGTTTGCAGTCTGTCTGTCTCTGAGTCACGATGAGGGACTTTTCCTCGTGACCTCACCTTTGTTCTCTGTCATTAACCAACCGGTCGCGCTGTGACGTCACATTGCCCCACTCAAGCATGCAGAAGTGGAGAATCATCTTACGACATATTACAATGAGGAACTAGAAGAGACTTCTGTAGAAGCACCTTCCAGAAGTTCTGTAAATGAGGGGAGAATAAATGAACCACAGATCTCGTATATGTTTTACTGAGTGGGTGAACGAGGAAGGAAAAGTAAACTATTTGGAAACCTTTTGACCATGGAGTGCTTTCAGTGACATACAGAAAGTGGTTGTGTGTCTTCACTGAATCAGCTGTTAAGACAATACATTCATGTGACCTTAGACTAGACTTTTTCATTTATTTATTCATTCATTTATTTCAACAATATGTTTTGAAATATTTGAGTTTTTTCCTCCTTTCCGGTTCACAGCTCCTCGCGACTCTTTGTTGATTTTGATCACAAACAGATGATAATGAAACTCGTGATGGTGCATACATTACTGTCAGATCAAAACCTGATGGACATGTTCTTTCAATCAGCTGCATATATGGATCATTTCATAGGAAAACCCTCAGTCTTTTTCAAACATAATTATTCACTATAAAAAGATGATCAAATGTGCAGAGAGATAAACCATCCATAAATTTAACACCTTAGTTTTCATTTATCATCTGAGTGCCAAATTACATCAGCTCAGCTGCAGAAATCTTATGGACTAGTATATTACTTCATAACAAATATTGCTCAGCTTCAGAGTAAGCACTTTATAGATGATCATTTCAAATGAGCTATCTCAACTGGATAAGACATTTGATCTGTGGATAAATGTTAGATTTAAACATGTTAGACATGGACGAACAGTGTAGTGATTCAGCTTAAATGATCATTCCCATCTCCGTCATCATGACTTGTTTAAACTTGTTTCTCTCATTCAGTGTAATTGTTGCGCAGGACATGGAAAGTAAAACAATCGGTCAGATGAGAGCTGTTTCACTGGTAGAAGCAAGGAATTTTTCAACAGCATTTATTGAGAATAAATCGCTCTTCGGTAAGGGGAAAAGCATATGAAGACATCCATTTTAAGGTTACCATTTTTAATAGGCAAAAATTAATTTTATTTCTTGTAAAATCTTTTTTTTTTTTTTGAGCAACAACAAGTCCTCAAAACATATTTAAGTAAAAGTCCTGTGTTTTTGTAGGTGTTAGCAAAGCAATATCTTTCAACATATTCAAAGATGCATATGGCTCTGATGATTGCATAAAAAAACCCTATTTAATATCAAAATTTGTAAATAAATGATGCTACATTTATTAGTGGCATAGGTAGCATAAAAACATATTCATGACTTGAAATACAGTAAACATTACCTGAAATAAAATAAAATATAAAAAATCTTTAACCTATTTTTTTTTTTTTTTTCATTTTTATTTAGTTTAACTTGAAGTACTAAAATAACTAAAACTAAATAAACGAATAAATAAAAAAAATTATAAAAAAGCTCAATAAAAATTACGAAAACATACAACAAAATTACTAAAACCTTAACTAAAAATAAAATGAAACATTTCACAATATAAACAAAAACTATAGTATATAAAAAATAAATAATAAAATAACAATGATATTAAAATAATAAAGTAAATATACTAAAATAAAAAATGATTCTAAAACTACACTGAAAGTGTGAATGTGTCATGAGCCTTTATTTGGGTGCTGGTATTTACAGAACAAGACAGGACAGAGAGGAAACACACAGAGAAAATGAGGGTGGTAATGAACAGCTGATTTAATGGATTCTTAAATATTATTATTACATCAAGGTCTATTAAATAATTCAAAGACTGAACACAAGCAACCAAGAACTCATGCAGAGCACTGCATGATTCAATCTCATCTCCTTGTATTATGTTGGTTAAAATAATCAGTGGTCTCCACTGGTTCAGATCTTAAGGATTGTGGTTGGCTAAACATGAGGGTGGGGTCATTGCTTATTGGGTCTTCTGGATAAGTGGCATGATGCGCACCATTAAAATTCCTAATCGGACCCTCTTCTGGAACAGGATGGACTTCGTTCGGTAGCTCTTGGATGGGATCCATGTGAATCTCTCCGTCCTGCTGTTTTAGGTGTTGGATGATTTCTCTGGAGAGGTAATGAGGGTCACCTGTGTGCTCATCTGAAAAACAGGTGTATGAAATCAGTATTAGAGATGAACAACTGTAGGAGAAAACTGCAGAAGTATATCCAGATAAGATTTTAAAGTCTATTTCAAACTCTAATTTAAATGAAATTCTCACCGTTGAGCAGGACGAGCTGGTAACAGTTCCGGCACTCTAGAGAATCTTCCAGAATTTGACTGAGCGTTCTGTAGAACAACAGGACCTGCTGTTTTCGTTCTCTTTCTCCAAACCCTGCACTGCTTTCATGGGACATCTGATACAGCGTCAGCAGTGGTGTGGCGTATTCCAGAACACAGCTAAAAGTCTACAGGAGCACAAAGAGAAGGTAAGAATGGATTTGTTTTCAGTGCCACTGCAGCTTTTAGCCACAAGGAGATGCTGTTTTGACAGTCAAATGTTTGTGTTGCTGCATCCCAATTTGCATATTATACATCCTACTCTACTATCCCTGCTATTTCAATGCACTTCATTGAAAACAGTATGCAGTATGGTGCCTAGTATTTCAGGTGGGTTGTCAAAGTATATTTCAGTAGTCACCAGGGTTATTACAGTTTAAAAAAAATACTATATA
>NW_015644625.1:653320-661942 GCF_001515625.1 Sinocyclocheilus rhinocerous | reverse complement strand
ACAGAGTTCTGGCATGAAACTCTAGATGGCGCAGTCCGATAGATCTAACTCAATCTGACCTAATGACATCATTATTACATGACACAGCTGATTGGTTCTCTCCTGTATCCCTCTAACCATTAGGCCACGACTGCCCTCATATCTTTGCAATGATTTCTTTGAAAAAGTTCTTGATCATTTCCAGTAACTTCAATTATCAGCATTAGCCCACCTCTTTGTCCTGGGTAATCTTGTAGACACTATTCTTGTAGCTACGTTTCCGCACCCCTGCTGTGTCCCGCTCCAGTTCTGGAAGACCCATCCAAGTGCACACACACAGCAGTGAGAAGTGAACAAACACACACACACACACACCCGGAGCAGTGGGCAGTCAATGCTGCGGCACCCTGGGAGCAGTTGGGGGTTCGGTGCCTTGCTCAACGGTCTCACCTCAGTCGTGGTATTGAGGGGGGAGAGAGCGCTGGACATTCACTCCCCCCACCTACAATCCCTGTCGGTACTGAGACTCGAACCCGCAACCTTTTACGAGCCCGACTCTAACCATTAGGCCACGACTGCCCTCATATCTTTGCAATGATTTATTTGAAAAAGTTCTTGATCATTTCCAGTAACTTCAATTATCAGCATTAGCCCACCTCTTTGTCCTGGGTAATCTTGTAGACATTATTCTTGTAGCTACGTTTCCGCACCCCTGCTGTGTCCCGCTCCAGTTCTGGAAGGTTCTCATGGAAGATCACATTAGTGTCCTCCTCTTCAGGTTTGGTTGGAACCTTGGCGTTGAGGGGCAGAAGGATATGTAGACGTGGAGAGCTCAGTTTCCCCCTGGTGGAGGAGTACTGGGTCACCTTGTTCTGTAAATCTGCAGGTGAAAGAACAGAAACGTGAAAATAGAAAGTGAGCAGAATCTTTCATATGATCAGATGGGTTTACAGCTCAGGGCCATCATTTAATCACACATTTGAAACATGACTTTGAAATTATGATGAATGTGCACACTTCCATATGAATGGATAAAGTGATCAGGGACTACCATGCCCCCAAAACCACCATAAAATTAGTTCACATTAGTCTTGTGCACTAAATTTAGAATTTTCTGAAGCCATTCAGTAACTTTGTGTGTAGAACACAAATTTTAAGTCCTTATTATAATATTTCTATATAATCTTTAGTGGCATTCACACGACACCATTTTCAACTAAAAACAGAAAACGTTTTGTTTTTTGGCCTTTCATTTACACGACAATGGCATTTTGGGGGCCTGAAAATGCAAACTTTTGAAAACGGGTTTCAAAGTGCAAATTTTTGAAAATAATATTGTTATTGTCTCTGTGTGAACTACAATGAAAACAATGACATCATGCGTCTGTGCATTACTTGTGTTCAGTCTATAGACATGCACAAGCACTTGACAACAATAATGTAGCATTTTTAGTTGTTTTCGCAGGTCAGTTTGAAAGGGGATCATTTTGACAACATTGTCGTCTGTATGCGGAACTTTAAAAAAATGCAAAGAATTTTTTTTTACACTTTTAATACATTATTGTTGTGTAAACGTTTCCTTAGTTATTTATGCACATGCAAAAACTCTCTTGATGTTACACAAAAAAACATAGTCATACACAAAGTCATACACATTTAGAACAACATAATGCTAGATTGTTATTAAGCTGATGAGACATGGGGCAACTTTTTATGAGCAATGTTGCTTGGGCACTTTCCCATTGAGAATGGGTAACAAATTTCTATCTGGTTACTTTAGATCTGTCATGGGCCCTGTGTTTCACCAACTGAAATGTATAGCCTACATGCATTTTAGACGCTTATATTATGCTCTTGCCCCCTCCATGCAATGAATGCACATTATTGAATGAGCGTTTTTTTAGAACATTAAAATTGCTCAGGTAATTTCAGTGGTAGGCTATGATACATATTCATGTAGCCTATTAAACTCCCCGTAACTCGCAAACACCCCGTGATAGCGCGCAAATATATCTGCCAGTTTTCGCTCATTGTCATGCCTCTGCTTTTCTGCAACAGACTGAAGCCGCGTGAATTCAGCGCGCCTTGCATTCAGCTAATAAAAGAAAAATGCTGCTATTTTCTGGTGTTATTTTATTATTGTTGGGGCAGTCTCCAGCTATATCTTAAACAAAATACAGTCCGCTTCAGATTGGTTTTAATCACTGCATAAAAAAATTAACGCAATCTTTATCTAATTCTGATTGGGTGGGCAAGACAGTCATTTGGGTGGGCTCAGCCCACCCCTGCCCATGCCTGGAGCCGGTGTCGTGGCCCCGCTTAGGCTAAACTATTCCTTAGTTTTGGATACACAACATTATTTGGCACTTTTATCCAAAGTGACTTATATTGCATTCACATTGGTATTGCTAGCGCCATGTTTTATTATTTAAGCTACAGGACTATCTTAGTCAGGTTTGAATCTAATGTGAATGAAAACGACGCTGTGAGGAATTTTTCAGAAGTCTTTTCAGTGGCACACACTGTATAAAAGTCACAGCTTTCAAAACTGTTTTATGGAGTTTTTGTCTACTGAAAGTTTTTCGTCTAACAATGTTGTTAAACAACAGTACAATCCATTGAACTTGCTGTAGCCTACTTCTATCCCTCACAGCATCGTTTTCATTCCTGTCAAAAATTAAATAAAGTGTTACACTGGCTGAGGTCTATGCAGCCAGTTACTTCATGATAGCTTGTTATTACTCTATGGGATCTCACAAGAATCATTGTATCTTTACTTTTAATTATTTGCTGGCTTTTTAGTTTAAATGAATCTAAGTTACAACTACGACATGATTAATACAGCCAGCTATTTAGTTAGCAGCCGTTGAGTAAACCGTGTGTCATTACTGCCCCCTAGAGGCCTCAACAAGTATCGTCTCACAGGTAGAGTGCAAACGAATGTACCTGGAAGGACAAATTTGAGGTAGCCGATATAGAAAGACCAGGCCAAACCATGTGCCACATTCATCTTCTTCATTTCACAGATTTCTGAGATCTCAACCGGAGCTGGGCCCTGCAAAAACACAGAAATATACAATTTTGATAAATATGTATACTTGTTTAATTTGCACATTTTCAATTGTTTTATTTTTGATCGTCCACAGCTAAGTTGCAGTACAAACACATAGTTGTTTGCAAGAAATTATAAGTGAAATTGAGATAAATGTATGGCTGGAATGGGAATTTTAGCTTCCACAGTAATCCTGAATGTACGAACAAGTAATGAACCAAGCTGCTATGGAGGATGACATTGTGTAATATTCAATATTAATAGTAATTTATAAATATAAAAAATGAGATGTGGTTTTAGTTGGAAACCCGAACTGAAGAGAGAAACTGCAATCAGAAAACCACAGGGGTATTCTGAACATATCTGAGCTATTAATATCAGTATTAAATATCAGAATCAGGTGTCCTGATAAATCCCACCAGTCTCTGTGAAAGCAAAAGTGAAGCTGAGATTATACAGCACCTTAAGTTGATCATTATATAATGCATACAGTGTACTTTGAATGATTTTCTGTCAGTGACCTTCATGTGTTAAATGAGTACTGGCTGTGGTTTATGTTTCCTGTGTAGCATTTCAAATCAAGACTGAATGTCTTTTACCTTCCAAACTGTGCTTTTTGAGTGTGACGATCTGATATTTTTGAAGATCCTTATAGACTCAACTGTGTAGACCACTTGAAAACCACTGCAAATGTAAAGTGCTGTGCCACATTGCATACTGTTCCTTCAGCATGTAACTGAACCAGTTGAACATGTCAGGGTTTTGCCCTGACACTCTGGTTGTCTTGTGTTTGTTTCTTGTGTCTGTTGTCTTGTGTCAGCACATGGCTTAGTTGATTGGTTTTTCTCAGCCCTGTGCTTTTACCCCCTCCTCCTGGTTTCCTCATTACCACACCCTCTTGTTAGCCCTCATTGAGTCCTTGTTAGTGTAATTGCTCTCACCTGTTCCTCGTGTGTTTTCCTCCCTATTTATAGTGCCCCTTGCCCTATTGTCTTGGCTGGTTCGTGGTCATTCTTTCCCTCGCTCTGTGCGTGCGCCTTGTCTCTTGTAATTCTATGTTCTTGTCTTGCTCCTCGTTTTTGGATGTGGTCTGTCTTTTTGCTTTTATTTTAGTATTCATTTAGTTCTCTTAGTCCTGATCTTTTTGTTTTAATTTTTTTTGGTTGATATTTTAGTCATTTGTGTTGGTTAATTTTAATAATTTTTACTTTTTTAAAATTAGTCCTTTGTTTATTCTCTTGCCTGTCTTGGAGTAATTTGTGTTCCGGTGGAGCCATGTTTTGTCTTGTTGTGGTGTTAGAGTTCCTGTCCACTGGTTCCCTTGCCTGGCGTCTGGGGTGCTTCGGAGTTTATGGTCAATAAGTATCTGAGCTCAGCTCTCTGGTGCCTTGCTCTGGTCTCTCCACCGGCCTGGTCTTGCCGCCTCCTCTGCTGCTATAGTATTCTGCCAGTTGATGTCTGAGGCTGTTCCAGTGGCCTTCCCTAGCTATCTCTGTTTATTGTGTTCCTGTTGTGGTATCACCTGTACACCTCACTACCCTTTTGTATTGATCGGTTTGGTCAATAAATCCTTGTTACTCACACTGCAATTGGGTCCTCCTTCCAGATCCCTGACAGAACAAGTATGCACTGAATATTCACATAATCATTTGATTTAGACATTGCTCTCCTGGCATGTGATGAATCTTACCAGAAACCCCAAGCTTCTGAGTAACTGGTAAACAGCACACATGAGGGCTATGGTGCTCCACTGTTCTCCAGAGAATGAAACTCCACCCAACATTAGCATCAGGAATACTGAACACATTCCGAAAAAGACATGCCCTCTAAAGCAAACCTGAAAGATCTCATTTATTCTGCCATGATACCTAGAAAAGAGCATATTATATATTGAAACAATACATTTTTGAATATTTTTTTTTTTTTTGGGCGTATGATTCCATGAACTTTTAACATCCATGGAAACTTCCCATTCCACAAAATAGTGGGAAAGGTTCTTTATTTATTTTTTTTTGTTTGTTTTTTTTAAGGTTCTTTGGGGAATCAAAAATGATTCTTCTATGGCATTGCTGCACAAAAAAACCCTTTTAGAATCTTTATTTTTAAGAGTGAAGAATATTTCATCCCATTCTGCAACTAAATTGCATAATACAAGGACATACATGGTATACAAATTGTTTTCTAACCTTTGCCTTGAATGGAAGAGCCACTCCTCTGCAAACAAGCACATACTGTGAATAAACGTTTCAACTGTGATGCAAAAAGCGATCATTCCAGCTCTCTCACTGAACCTGTCAGAGTCCAGCAGAGGCCACCACCGGCAGCCTGCTGCGCGCTCTGGGGACCAGACCGTCCTCTCCCATCACACCAGACATCTGAACACATCACATTCACAGTGTATCCTTGACTCCACAGATATACTGCACTTTCATCCCCCAGAGGTTGATTTTTATCAAAACTAATAGGTTTAAACCCATATGCCTGCATTATTTATATATTTTTCATGAATATAATTTCTTAGACTTTAATGTGATTGTTTTTTTATGTTATTATTATTATTATTATTATTATTAAGGACATCTAAAATGAAATTATCCTTAGCAAGACAGTTGGCTGTTGGCCGTTTTATTCCAAAAATGTCATTTCCATCACTAACATTTCCACTACAGAATGCTTTTAAAAACTACAAATGTTAATGGTTTTCATAACAGAATTCCCCTGTGATGAAACACCCATCTAAATCTACATCTAAATCTATTTTCATTGTGCTTTATACTTCTAAATTTCAGAGAAATTCTTCTTTTACTTTCAATTCTGAATTGGTTCTTGTTTTGGACATAGTCCTATATACAGCTGTGCAATGGATTTCATCATACAGATGGGTTTACGGGAACTACAAGCTTTCTATTACGAATATATAAATGCCATTCCTTGTTATGCCACTGTCGTCTCTAAAGCTTCATTTGGATATACAGACATAATTTAGTGGAGCTTGTTTGCATTTCAGATATGACAGATGGAGAGCTTCGGACAACGGAAATCACAAGTGAGGGGAAAAACTCCTGCTGCAGTTGTGTGAGAGATTCTCGGCACCTTCTGCTTTATTTCGCTATCCAACTACTGTAACCACAGAAAGTACACTGATCGAACCCTGACGCGTACAAAACTCCATAAAGATAAAAAACGGTTTTATCGGTGTTCACTATCAGTAGCAGTGTCATTATCTTACAGTCGAAAGGGGTGTGAGTCTTTGGGGTTGATTCGCTTCAGTTCAAACGCAGTTTGCAAAAAGGTTTAGCAAATTTAGAAAGATTTGATTCGCAGTATATTAAACGATTTATTTTCTCCTTTATTTTATCTATCCCCGTTTTAGAAAGTGTAGTTGTCATACCTCCGCGGTGACCAGACGTTCAGCTAATAAATTTTTTTAATGCAATATTAAAAAACAAAACAAAAAAACAACTGAAGTTTAAACATATATAGTTACATTGGTCCACAAAAATATTTGGACTCTTAAGCCATATGAATGTAGCTATTAATTTCAGTGCATCAGATAAAATGTTTAAAAGTAGCCTATGCTTGTGCTTTCCTTCACCTATTATGCTGCTTGCTTTTGATATTTTACCCTTTAATACAATTACTCTACGTTTAAAATTATAAGAAGATTGATTATAAGAAATGATAATACATGTTCAAGCTTACCTTAGCTTTGATTGTGATTTTTATCCTCTCTCTTCCGTGCAATCTTCTGATCTCGCTTTCTCTCTCGCTCTTTGTCTTTATTGGTTGGTTCTGTCTTCGCTTTCACAGCACACCTTATTTTTTTTGTCTGGCCATTCACTTTCACTTTTAGTAATGGAAATATATAAAGTCCTTGTCTAAACAAGTTTGGAGTTCTGTGTTTCAAATGATTTTTTTAATGCACAGTAGGCTAATCTATAAAAATATATAAGATATATAAGGCCTACACAAATATATGTTGCCTTCAAAAATAAATGTAAGTAGCCTGTAAAGCAGTATAAAATAGTTAACATATTTAGAGTCTATATTTACATGTGGATAGGGAAGTACAGTGGGGTCCATAAGTGTAAGAGAAGACTACATTGAAAATCTGGGACTCAAACCTGCAAATGTTTTAGAGCTTAATGTAAGATGAAAAAAGCTATGATTTGCATTTTTGGGCACTAATCAAATAATTCAATTCATGATATTGATAATGTGAACTGTACAGAAGGTCAGTTGTCCTTCCAGTGAGGACATATCGAATGATATTTTCATGCAGCTCCAGAGAATCATACTGTCTTGGGTAGGTAGCTACTTTTTTAAAAAGCAATTATTTCGCAACCGCAAAGAGTAGGCCTACGTTCTAGTTTGAATGAGCGCGGTAACGTTAGTTTTAGGTTTGATATTCGCTGGTTATTCGCCAAGGCTGCTTTAGGGACCGTCTGCAAATTTACCTCTCAGTACAAAACGAAGTCCAATAATTAATACAAATTATGTTTACAACGCCATAGTAAATGCCTTGTGGGCAAACTGACAGAAAATATTAAACCAATATGACGCCATAGACAATATCTCCCTTACTGTATATACAGTACATAATTAATCTTAGAATTTTTTTTACTGTAATTCACCCCCCCAAAAAAATTTCATGTTCCAAAGGCTGTAGTACATTCCTAGTGGCCAGACTGACTTACTACAGGTGGAATTTTGCCAATATCTTCCTTACTGTACATACAGTACATAATTAATCTTAGAATTTTTTTTACTGTAATTCACCCCCCCAAAAAAATTTCATGTTCCAAAGGCTGTAGTACATTCCTAGTGGCCAGACTGACTTACTACAGGTGGAATTTTGCCAATATCTTCCTTACTGTACATACAGTACATAATTAATCTTAGAATTTTTTTTACTGTAATTCACCCCCCCAAAAAAATTTCATGTTCCAAAGGCTGTAGTACGTTTGTAGTTACAAGACTGACTTACTACAGGTGAAATTTTGCCAATATCTTCCTTACTGTACATACAGTACATAATTAATCTTAGAATTTTTTTTACTGTAATTCACCAAAAGGGTTTTTTATGTTCCAAAGGTTGTAGTACATTACTAGTGACCAGACTGACTTACTACACGTGACATTTTGCCAATATCTCCCTTACTGTATATACAGTACACAACTATTTTCTTTTTTAAATTACTATAATTCACCAAAAGGTTTTTTTTTATTTTCCAAATGTTGTAGTACATCACTAGTGGCCAGACTGACTTACTACAGGTGAAATTTTGCCAATATCTTCCTTACTGTACATAAAGTACATAATCTTTTAAAAAATTACTGTAATTCACCAAAAGTGTTTTTTTCATGTTCCAAAGGCTGTAGTACATTCCTAGTGGCCAGACTGACTTACTACAGGTGAAATTTTGCCAATATCTTCCTTACTGTATATACAGTACATAATTAATCTTAGGAAAAATTTACTGAAATTCCCCAAAAGGGATTTTTATGTTTCAAAGGCTATAGTACGTTTGAAGTTACAAGACTGGCTTACTACATGTGAAATTTTGCCAATATCTTCCTTACTGTACATA
>NW_015644625.1:638046-653285 GCF_001515625.1 Sinocyclocheilus rhinocerous | reverse complement strand
ATGTTCCAAAGGCTGTAGTACGTTTGTAGTTACAAGACTGGCTTACTACATGTGAAATTTTGCCAATATCTTCCTTACTGTACATAAAGTACATAATTAATCTTTTTAAAAATTACTGTAATTCACCAAAAGTGTTTTTTTCATGTTCCAAAGGCTGTAGTACATTCCTAGTGGCCAGACTGACTTACTACAGGTGAAATTTTGCCAATATCACTCTTACTGTACATACAGTACATAATTATTCTTAGAAAACAATTACTGTAATTCACCAAAAGGGTTTTTTTTATGTTCCAAAGGTTGTAGTACATTCCTAGTGGCCAGACTGACTTACTGCAGCTGAAATTTGGCCAATATCACCTTTACAGTACATAATTATTCTTAGGAAACAATGACTGTAATTGCCCAAAAGGTTTTTTTTATTTTCCAAAGGTTGTAGTACATTCCTAGTTACAAGACTGACTTACTACAGGTGAAATTTTGCCAATATCTCCCTTACTGTACGTGCAATACATAATTATTCTTAAAAACAATTACTGTAATTCACCAAAAGGCTTTTGTTATGTTCCAAAGGTTGTAGTACATTCCTAGTTACAAGACTGACTTACTACAGGTGAAATTTTGCCAATCTCACTCTTACTGTACATACAGTACATAATTATTCTTAGAAAAAAGTAGTAAAATTCACCAAAAGGTTTTTTTTTCATGTTCCAAAGGCTGTAGTACATTCCTAGTGGCCAGACTGATTTACTACAGGTGAAATTTTGCAAATTTCTTTCTTACCGTACGTACAGTACATAATTACTCATAAAAAAACAATTACTGTAATTCACCAAAAGGGTTTTTTCATGTTCCAAAGGTTGTAGTACATCACTAGTGGCCAGACGGACTTACTACAGGTGAAAGTTTGCCAATATCACCCTTACTGTACATACAATACATAATTATTCTTAGAAAACAATTACTATAATTGCCCAAAGGTTTTTATTTTATTTTACAAAGGCTGTAGTACATTCCTAGTGACCAGACTGACTTACTACACATGAAATTTGGCCAATATCTTCCTTATTGTACATACAGTACATAATCTTAGAAAAAAATTACTGTAATTCACCAAAAGGGTTTTTTCATGTTCCAAAGGCTGTAGCACGTTTGTAGTTACAAGACTGGTAAAAAAAAAATGGAAAAAACATGGTGGTGGAAAAAAAATCGGGGTGAGTGGAAAAAATTCGGGGTGGGAGGAAAAAATATTTTTCAAATGTTTTGCATTCTGTTGAAAAACTTTTGTGTTCCCTTGAGAAACGTTGCGTTCTCTCGCAAAGATTTGCATTCCCTCTCAAAGATATTTGCATTCTCTCGCAAAACCAGTTGAGTTCGGACAAACTCTTCCTGTTTACTTTACAGCTTGCAGTGGTTCATACTAGGGGTGACCCCGAATAGTCGACTATTCGATGCTTCGATAGGAGGAGCCTGATTCGACTACCAATCTCACAGTCGAATATTCGCGGGGTATGACCATTTTGGCTATATGGGGGTGCTCAAATGTCTGATTTCACATAGAACTACCGGTTTTCTCCCAATAAGTTAATATATATCTATTATGATAATGCTGTAAATAAGAATCTGAAAAGAAAGAAGCTTCAAATAAATATTTTAACGTGCATGAATAAATCCAACCACCCCTATAGATTTAAGTTTCACTTTCCATAATCTGTGACCAACAGAAGAGCATCTTGGCGGCAGGCAGGGGCGATTCTAGGATTTTCATTTTAGGGGGGCTCAGTCCCCAATGAGTGTATAATATATATATATATAAAGTTATTTTAAATGGTAATATTTCACAGTATTACTGTTTTTGACTGTATGTTTGAAAAAAATGCAGCCTGGGTGAACAAAAATCTTTTAAACATAATTTTTACTTTTACACGCTCATGTGATTTATGCAGTGTGATCTGGTCATATCTTCATGACTTTCACTCACTAATGCGGCATATGTTGAAAAATTTTTGTTTTATGGAGATGCTGATGTCCATGCTGATTTATAGTTTACTGTTTGTGAGACACGTTGGCAATGCGAGTTGAATAAATCTGAAAAATCCAAAAGGTTCATGCATATTTTATTCAAGAGTAAAAAAAGAGATTTGTCCCATAGGGCATGCTCACACTGTCCGTACTGTAGGTCAGGAAATCATGATGCTCAGAATTAAGCTCCAGAGAAAAATACAAGATATAGAATCACAAATAACTCATGAACATTTTCATTATTCATAAAGTAAAGCACAATTAGCAACCAAAACAAGGATGAAGCAAAGTGGAATAAACTAGCAGAACTCTTAATAATAATCATAAGTAACCAGAATATTGTTTAGAATAATGATCAGAATATACTTCTCCTTAAAAATGTGAGACACGTTAAGGTGTGTCCATATTTGATTTACATTTGAAATAACCATGCAGTCATGCTTTGGCAGCCCGGATGTCTTTTCACATAATTATATGTTCCTTCACACTACTGGATAACTTCTGTACATCGATAAAGAAATGCAAAAGGTTTAACACCTCATCGGAGCTTAATTAAATGTACAGCAATGTAAACAAACAAAAAAGAACCCAACAAACAATAAATAAATAAATAGCTTGAATACAAAATAAAATAACATGAAAATAAGCGATAACAAAACGGTCCTTAAAAATATACGCCATTTATATACAAAATAAACTCCCATGAATTATGCGTGGTTGGAAATCCGTTCTGTCTAGTGCGCCAACACAAGACAAGGACCTGTTTGAAACCACTCATAACAGCCCGATGCAATCCCTCAGCTCAAATCACCCCCGTTTCTCGCATTCACACACACACACGCAGCTGACTGAACACTTCCCCCTGCTCAGCTCCGGAGCACCAGAGGAGGCGGGAAAGTGTCAGACTGCCATAGCAACCGCAGCACGACGTGACAACGGCGGATTTACACAACACAGCGAGCACACAGCATGAGGGGCGTTACGGCGACTCCAAACCTCTCTGTTATTAGTGGATTAATCGTGATAACCTGTGTGAAGTTATTCTGTGTAATATTAATTATTCCATAGATATAGTGATTACTAGTAGCAAAATATAGAACTGCAAGAGAAGTGTGAAAGTAAACGGTTACAAGCTTCTCGCACACGTACGAACGCAAACGTACGCTCCGACGCTTTCGAATAAATAGTGCGTCGGCCTTGTGTTTTATGTTTCACAGCAGGCCAAGAAAAAAAAAGGTAAGCATTTGTGAAAACCTACTTATCATCATCATCATCATCGTATAGTAATTATATCTCATGTCGCCCACGCACACAGACACGCACGCAAAGTGCAAACACGCATAAACAAACATCTCTTCGGACAAAGGAACAGGAAATGCACTCCGTGTTTGTATTTCCATTACATAGCCCCATATCCATAAAACTACATATCCCATCATGCAACTCGCACGCATGATCATCTTAGCGCGGCCCGTCGCGCGTTTGTCGTTGAGGCCGCTGAACGTCAAGCAGGGAGTTCTGTCTAAATATATCACATAATCCATCTGCTACATAGACGGTAGCAGTGAAAATGAGGGGAGAGGGGAGAATTGTATTAAAGGAGGAGGAGCAGGGGCGAGCGAGGGACGGGAGGAGGAGGAGGAGATGAATCACTGGATATTGCTGTTGTCATCCGTGCCGTTGGATTCGGCCATGTTCATCTTGCCCATCGACAGCCCCACGCTGTTGACCACGTCTCGGCGAGGCGGCATGCGCTCGTTTATGCGGTCCAGACCCTTCGCTTCCTCGAAACTGGTGATCTTGTGCTGTGGCGAAAAGCCACGGATGGCTACGAGAGAAAAAGAAAGAGAAAAGAAGAGCAGTCACCAATTGCGCATAGGCAAAATTTAAACCAGACTAGCAGACATATCACAAATGATCACATACTGTTAGACAGATGAGTGGATTATTCTACAAATTGGATACAGTCACCGAAGTGTTCTCTTGACATGATGATATATCTATATCCAGAGATACACACATACACATGTCTGGGTCATATTTCACTTCAAAATCATATTTTGCAGTCATTTTGTGAATTTTTTCCCTCAAAATATTATTACTGTAATGTGAAATAAAGTTCAAAAATACAATATATAGCCTGCAATATTTAAAAATATAATATTTATTTTAAATAAATAAATGCATGTATTTATGTATAAATAAAAATATACTTTTACATTTTCCTCACAAAATGATTACTGTAATGTAAATTTTAAAAAAAAACTTATTTTTTTTTACCAGGGTGGTATTTGTTGTACAACATTTTAATTAATTTTTTCGAATTTCTAAATAGTAAAATTCATTATTTTACAATATTGGACAAATTATAGTAATGAATATTTCAGGGGCATTATATTGCAATATAAATAATATTAATAATACTGCAAAAATATTAATTTCTTTAATATTTTGCATACACGTTAATATTTTCTTTATGCAAACTTTTTTTTTTCTTTTGATTATTGGAGTGAAATGTGATCTGGTATGATTTAAAATTTCACTCATACACAGATATCTCTTCAAACACTCGACTGTTTCACTCTGTTATGTAATAGTCACATTATAAACACAAATTCCCAACTGCACATATTTCACAACCAGTCACACACACAATATACGGTCAGTGTTGGGAAGGTTACTTTGGAAATGTAATAGGTTACAGATTACAAGTTAAAATGCAATTAAGTTGTGTAACTATTTCAATTACTTTATTAAAAGTTTTTTACTTTGAGATTGTTTGAGGTTAAAAACAGATGTGAAATAATAAAAATAATTAGTTTAATAGATACTGTTTTTGAAATTAAATCATTGCATAGCAATGACAGGAAACACTGGCATCTAACAATGCCTTGGAAAAAAGTTAATCTTAAAAAAAATAAAGCATATACATAAAGCCAAATAGGAAATAAAACAGCTATCAAATAAGCATTTGTCCTATTCTGTGTCCTAATCTCCTGAAACACTGGTTTCTCATAATTCAGAACAATCAATCAAAAACAGCAAATTAAAATTATTCGACATATCCTAGCTTTTTACAGAAAATATTCAGATGTAACCCCTTTGTAATCATTAACATTTTCATAATTAACTAATTTAATTACACATTTTTTCTCAGTAACTGTAACGGGATTTTGTATTTTGTAATTAAATTATGTAATGCCGTTACATGTAACTAGTTACTCCCCAACACTGTATGTGGTGGACAAGGGAACAGCTGTGGCGATGATAATGGATGTTACATCTTATCACTTTCACTCCCACTTCAACTGGAAAACCTCACAAGGACCAATAGCACAGTCAATGTTTCCATTAGAAAACAAACCCATTTTACCAGCATCAAAATAGTTTTTTGTAATGTTAATTTTTTATGTACTTTGATCCATTCTGATGGAAACATAGTGCCTTATCCCACAGTCAGAGATAATGTGAGACTCTCTTGGGTTTGCTCTCAGACAACAGAGATGTTTTTTGGCTTTCAAATACATTGAAGCTCTTCCCGTCTCACCCTGTGTGCTGAGAAAAGAGTTCTGGAAGTATTTTTGCCACTGATTGTCTCCATAGGTATTCTTTGATAAGTAGCTATAAACCTTGAAGTTAACCAACTTGCTCTGATATGAATAATGACGCTAAAACATTAATAACTATTTGACTATTATATAAAAAAAAACAGACAGTGCACCAGTGTTATTAACTAGAAACTCTACTACTTATAAAAATCATTTTCATTCATTCAAATAAAGCTGAAATAAATCAGAAAACATTAAAACACATTATGAAAATAAGAAATGTTTCCTTGGAAACTAACTGAAATAAGTTGAATTTGAAGTACTAAAATTACAAAAATTCTAAACTAAAAAAAATAATAAAAATGACAAAAGCACATAACCAAATTACCAAAAATTTAAATTAAAATAAAAAGTAAAAATATAAAAAAGCTTATTCAAAATATGAATAAATGCTATAATACAATAGAAATATAACCAAATTACCAAAAATTTAAATTAAAATAAAAAGTAAAAATATAAAAAAGCTTATTCAAAATATGAATAAATGCTATAATACAATAGAAATATAACCAAATTACCAAAAATTAAAATTAAAATAAAAAGTAAAAATATAAAAAATCTTATTCAAAATACGAATAAATGCTATAATACAATAGAAATATAACCAAATTACCAAAAATTAAAATTAAAATAAAAAGTAAAAATATAAAAAAGCTTATTCAAAATATGAATAAATGCTATAATACAATAGAAATATAACCAAATTACCAAAAATTAAAATTAAAATAAAAAGTAAAAATATAAAAAAGCTTATTCAAAATATGAATAAATGCTATAATACAATAGAAATAATATTAAAAGAACACTGCTGTGTACTTAATATCTTCCACTAAGAAATTAAAGGGGTCATATGATGCTGCTAAAAAGAACATTATTTGGTGTATTTGGTGTAATAAAATGTTTATGCGGTTTAAAGTTAAAAAAACACATTATTTTCCACATACTGTACATTATTGTTTCTCCTCTATGCCCCGCCTTTCTGAAACGCGTCGATTCGTGAACATTTGGGCGGCGTTATGTAAATCTTCCCACATAGTGAGGTAGATATGGGGGGGGGTGTTAGAACGAGCCGTTTTAGGTAGGCGTGGTTAACTCTTAACTTTTATAAAGAATATCTCTTTGGATTTGAGACTTTAGTCTTTGCAACTTTACAGATCTTCTTTATGCACCAAGAGCTTGTAACACTAAGCTCGAAAATTTTAAATCGCATCATATGACCCCTTTAAGTATTTATTCCAAGTATTGCTGAAGAACAAAACATTTTGTATATATTTATTTTACTTTTATTTTTGCAATTTTAATATTTACTGGGCCTCATGAAAAGTTCTGTGCAAACTGTTTCTAAAACAATTCCTAAATAAATGTTCTCATTTCATGATTTAAAAAAAAAATGAAATTTCTACACAGAAATTCTTATTATATTGTCGTCATGAATGCAACATAATGAAGGATTTCAGATTTGAAACATATTTTGGTTTCAAGTAAGAGTCACTTCTACAGAAGTGTATTTCATTGTTTCACAACCTTGGAACTCTAGGTCAATCTCACAAGGCTAATATGTTATTGATTTAAAGCCAATTTTTCCATATGGAGATTTTAAATGGCATTTAATATCCAGAACCCTCATTGACCTTTAAGTGATTGTTTACCAGATTTAAGCAAAGACCATTTAGAATGAGTCTAAAAAACAAACCCTGTCATAGAGAGGTCACATGATCCCTGCAGATCACATGGTCATGATAGACCAAACCCAGCGTGAGTGCGCGAGGAGCGGCGCTGGGGTGATCAGCGTTTGAGGCAGGGTGCTGTAAGAATACTGGGTCATTAGTGAGAGGCAGGGGCGCGCGCCCTCACCCGCCCATGGCCCAGATTCTTGCCGTCTGCTGAGTCATTCTGAAACCTTGCTGATTAGGTACATAAGAATGTGTGCCGTTGGAAAAACGGGTGGAGAACAGCAGAGCAGAGTCCAGCATTTGCATATGCAGGAAGACACAGGCGTTTGTGTGGTTATGTGTGTGCACGTCTAAACAGGAAAGGGATCTAGTTTTTACTGAAATTAGATTGTTGGCTGGATGTCATTACAATGTATACGAATTATATCCATGCTGAAAAAACAGCTTAAACTGTGCTGGTTTTGGCTGGTTTATGCAGGTCTAGTTGTTCTCTCAGCCTCTCAAGTGCCCCAAACCCCTCTAAAACTAGCAAAACAGATCAGCTTGGCCGGCACGGGAGACGTGAAAAACTATTTAGGCTGGTTTAAATGGTTTCTTTTAGCGGGGATATGATTATGACGTTATGTATATTATTATGGGAAGGAATTCATTAAAATGATAATCAAACCTGATGCTACATATTTCTATAGCTGGACTTATTAGTTGAAAAATGGAGAAAACTTAAGTCTTTGAAACAAATTTACCTCAGAGAAAACTAATTGTGCCTGAAAATTGTTCTAAGATATTAACAAAACCTCCATTAGGAATGCCCTCAAAGGTAAAAAATAAATAAATATATAAGATTTTTTTAAATCTAGAAATTAAATTTTTCATTTCTAGTCTGTAGTCTTTGTAATTAACATTAATGTAGCTTAAAAACAATACAAGCTTATGGTTAATGTTTTTGAAAGAAGTCTCCTATGCTCCCCAAGGTTACATTTATTTTGTTAAAAATACAGTAAAAACAGTCAAATTGTGAATTTTTTTTTACAATTTAAAATAAGTGTTTTCGATTTGAATTAGTTTTAAAATGTAGTTTATTCCTGTAATGCAAAGCTGAATTTTCAGCATCATTACTCCAGTCTTCAGTGTCACATGATCCTTCAGAAATCATTCTAATATGCTGATCTGATGCTCAAAAAACATTTCTGATTATTATCAATGTTGAAAACAGTTGTGCAGCGTCATATTTTTGTGGAAACCATGATATATTTATTTTTCAGGATTCTTTGATGAATATAAAGTTCAAATGAACAGTATTTATTTGAAATAGAAATCTTCAGTAACATTATAAATGTTTTTATTGTCATTTTTGATCAGTTTAATGTATCCTTGCTGAATAAATGTATTCATTTCGTTAAAGAAATATTTTACTGACCCCAAAGTTTTAAATAGTGTATGTTCCCATTTAGACATCTATAAATGTGTGTGTGTGTGTGTGTGTGTGTGTATGTGTGTGTCTGTGAGAAATACACAATCCCTGACCAGTCATAGCACCCCACACGCTCAGTTAGCTAGGCTCGCTGTCTAGCTAGCTTGCTAGCGTGTTACAGCGGTCGCTATGAAACCTCTGAGCAGCACAGAGAGATAGAGGCCGGCCAGTTTACCTTCTCCATCCTCATCCGTCTCCACAGCTTCAATGGCCTCGATGGTAGCTGAGGAGGCACAGAAAGACAGACGGAGAGAGGGAGAGAGGGAGGATGGATGGGAGTTTATTGTGACAGTCATGCACGCAGCACAGTCCCCCAGCATTAGCTGCCGTGGACAGTTAGCAGTTAGCGTTAGCCGGTTAGTGTCCCTGTATGTGTGCGCACATTTCTGATGGTTTAATTAGCGAAGATAATGAACAAAAGTGTTTGACTAAAAGAGAGGGGTTAGCAAACATGTCCATGAGTTTGTAAGTCATTGTCTTAGTGACCTTGAAAGAGAAAAGAGGCTGTGATGGGGGAGAGAAAAGAGCGATGTTTGCTTTTGTAACTCACCGCTCTGCAAGGTCTGTTTTCCTCCAGACAGTACGCCGCTCGGCAGCATGCCGGTGGGGGTCAGACCTTTCAGGGTTAACACATTCTCACTCTCCTCTCTGTCGAAACACAATCACACGTCTGCGATTAAACACTCATATACGCCACACAAACTCAAACTTTTAAAAATCTATTTTGTTAATTGAAATAAAGCTGAAATTAAAAAATAAAATCCATATTAGATGAAAAACCTGAAAATAAGTACTAAAACTACAAATACTAAAACTGAAATTAAAAATAAATGAAAAAATGAAAGGAAAAATAAATTAAATGGGAAAAAAAAAGATTTAAAATGAACACTGACAATGTAAAAATAATTCAAAATATTAATAAACACTGTAATATTATATAAATAACTGTTAACCCATGGCAATTTTTTATTATTTAACATTCTTATGTGCATAATTAAGAGGTTAATGACATTAATTGGACAAGCTCAGCATGCAACTGCTTGTCCATTTGTGGAAATGTGTCTTCTGAAACGTACTACAATAATACAACACATGGATGTTTCTGCAAATCAACACATGAATATTTAATGATGTAAGTATTGTTTAGTTTGTGATTGGTCACCTTTGGCACTGCATTAGACATGTGATTTAAAATCAGTGTTAACCAAGGTTAAAAGTGGCTTTAACCCATGATTTAAAAAGTAGTCAAACCGGTTCATTAGAAGGGGATGTCCTAATAATTTTGTCCATATAGCTTATTTCAGTTGGTAGCCACGGCAACATTTCTAATCTTCATTTGAGATTAAATTCAAGTTTTTCATTTAAAATGTTTTTTTTCTAGCTTTTTTCAATTAATGAAAATGATTTTAATGGTACACTCTTAAAAATAAAGGTGCTTCAAAAGGTTCTTCAAGCGATGCCATAGAAGAAGCATTTTTGGTTCCACAAAGAACCATTCAGTCAAAGGTTCTTTAAAGAACCATCTCTTTCTTACCTTTTTATAACCTGAAGAACCTTCTTTCGCCCCAAAGAATCTTTTGTGAAACAGAAAGGTTCTTCAGATGTTAAAGGTTCTTTATGGAACCATTTAGACAAAAAGGTTCTTCTATGGCATCGTGAAGCACCTTTATTTTTAAGAGTGTAGCAATGACAACACTGTCTCACACCACACAAACACACACATATGGCTGTATATATATATTTTTTTTAAATGTCCTACACACCCAAACCAGAACCATGTGTTCCCAACCCCTTCCAGACTCACCGCAGGACTGAGAACATTTTGGCCATTTTGCCGATGGCACGGATCTTGTTTCTGATGACCTCTTTACGGGCGGCCGCAGCATTAGCTAAGAGGAACCAGGAAACAAACTTCGATTCCATAAACAACATACTGAAGCTGAATATTCTGCATAACAAGATTTTAAAACGAAACAATGTTTCTCTATGAATCTGGGGTGTCTGATTCTTATTTTTAAAGCTACAGTACATCAATGTTCATTGTTCAGTTGCTAAACAATTTAAGTTGTTAGAGAATGCCAACAATTAAGCAAAATGCTTATTTTAGTTGTCATTTTGTTGTATTTGACTTTAAAAACTATAGGTGTAATAATTTAAATGATCTAGTCCTGTGCGTTTTAGAAAACATTAGAGGAAAAACTTATGAGTAATGTGCAGTCCTCACCATCAAAGATCTCATCTTCATCGTTCATAAGCTCATCATCAGAGCAGATACTGAGGACATTCACCAACATTTCTGTCACTGTAGAGGAGTCAAAGGTAAAAAAAAAAGGCAAGATCTTTTGTCATGTTAGCATAAACTATGATAATTTTGAACAAATACATTCACAACACCACCATAACAAGAAATGCTAGGGTCATATTGATATCCTGGATAAACTTGATCCTTTAATCTCCATCTCTATCAAGTGAAATATTTTTGGATGGCTCATTTGCTTCATTCTAGTTCGACTTGTTGGGACAGAATAGATGGAGCTATTCCATCTGCTTTGTTTTAACAAGTCAGCAGAAGAGCGCATCCACTTTCCTCACACACACCCAGAATGAAGAAAACGTAAGGAATTTGTGCAGTTACAAAGCCTGGATGTCTCCAGGCAGAATGAGCAACATTGTTCAAGAAGAAGTTTCCTATAATTTCCCACCTTTCTCTCCAACGAACGGAAGAGACCAGGTGAAGACGTCCATGAAGTTGGGCAGCCAGTATGGATGTGGCGAGCAGTTGAACTGTCGTATGTTCATTACGTTGTTCTCGTATTTAAGCACGGCCGCTGCGGACGGGTATTAAGGCAGTTATATTCACAAAAAAAAAAAGTATCTCTACTTCTCTAATGAACATCTTTAACTTACTTTTTTTTGTACATGATTGACACACAACAAAAACACAAAGCATTGCATTACATATAATGGCCTCTGACATACTTGAGTGTTTATAAATCTTAAAAAACAGGTTTGTGTAGGAGAGCCATATGAAAACCTATCAACAACATGCCTGGGTTACATTTCATATTTCAGAATATTTTGCACATAGAAAATTAAGCCTTTTCAGGTCAATCAGGAAGTTGATATGCTGTATATGAATAATCTATCTATCTATCTATCTATCTATCATACACTTCTCACATACAATTAGTTGACTTTATCATTAGTCCAATAATAAAAGTATACAGAAAATGCAACTTAAATAATCAAATATATAAAAATATAGGCTACAACCAACTGTATTTAATGTATTGTGCCCAAAATGTAATTACCTTTTTTTTAAAGATATATAAAAACATTTTAACATGGTTGCTACTTGCACATTCAGCTGATCAGCAGTTTCTAGCCATGCAGCCTTTCTCTCTGTTTTTATGATAGCTGTGACTTTTATGGTTATTAGTAGAACATTAAAGGGGTCATAAGATGCGATTTAATTTTTTCCTTTCTCTTTAGAGTGTTACAAGCTCTTGGTGCATAAAGAAGATCTGTAAAGTTGCAAAGACTAAAGTCTCAAATCCAAAGAGATATTCTTTGTAAAAGTTAAGAGTTAGCCACACCTACCTAAACTTGAGGTATTCGGCCAATCATAACGCATTGGATAGCTGGCCAATCACAGCACACCTCGCTTTTTCAGATCGATGAGCTTTGTAAAAATCGACGCGTTTCAAAAAGGCGGGGCATAGAGGAGAAACAATAATGTACAGTATGTGGAAAATAATGTGTTTTTTTAACTTTAAACCGCATAAACACATTTCATTACACCAAATACACAAAATAATGTTCTTTTTAGCAGCATCATATGACCCCTTTAAAACATTACAATCCAAAATTGCTCTTTAAAGCATTAAAAACACTAAATTAAAAGTTAAAATCAATGAATTAAAAATGAAAATAGAAATCAGACTACATTTTAACTGATAAGAAGAATACACATTTAACTCATTTGAGCTAGTAATTAGGGCTGTATTAGCCAGCTTACATTTGATTTACAGTTACTGCTATCATTAAAATACACTTATATGTAGGATTAAAATTCTACATGTCACATTTAATGTCCAACAACAAATATTTTAGCAGAATGTATATTTTACTCAGAATTATTGCGCTATTATATTTAGCACGCATGCGCGTTCACTCACGAAGCCCCGCCTACTCCTGACAGTAAAATGGATATATTTGCATGACTTTCTAACATTTACATGTGAAAAATATGCCTGTGACGTGTCAGTTATGCACTGAGGAAAACACAACGTCTCAAATGCATTAAACAGCACAAATATTCGCTGTTTGCCATAGGGCTGCTTAAGAGTAAGTGTGCACATCAAATGATCTTGACTCACTGAACCTGGATCGAATTAGTGAAATTGCGTGAACTTAAATTGTCGTTTATGAAACCGCTTTAGTCCCGATTGATTTCTTAGGATATTTCAAGTCAGGTTTTGGACTTTAATCCCCACTTTTCTTAGCGTCTTTTATGAAACAGCCCCCTGAATTCAGACCTTTGTTGTTGTAAACGTCCAGGTAGTTTGGAGCAGAGAAGATGGTGATGAGAGAAGGGAAACCTGTAGTCTGACTCTTCCTGTACATACGGTAACTGAGAGAGCAAGAAAACAAAGAAGAGAAGGAAGAGAATTACAGTATGGCAATCAGAAACTTAATCAGAATCACAATAGGAAATAAGTGAGGGAAAAATAATCTCCTTCCTCAGATTTAGCTAAACATTAAGTACTTATTTGTGGTGGACCCCGTTTAAAACCCCCAAAATGTTTAGTTTCTCAAAGCATATAGTCTCAGATCATAATAAATGATTGTTTGGAAGCCTTTATTCACTGTTTATTTTAAATAACTTAATGTGCCTTTAATGTTCAAAGGCGTGCAATACAACACAATTATGAACATAAAATGCTTTAAATATGTTTAAAGAACATTAATATTATTAGTCTGTGTAAAATTAATGTACTCAGCTAACATGCTGTCTGTTGTTGTCGTCTGTTGTACTGAATATTGTAGATGCATTACTGACTGTTGTTCAGCTGTAGGGTATAGTTCACTATTGTGGAGTATTGTAGAGTATCTTTGCACATTTAAAGCTACACTGACCGATAAGTGGGCCTGGGCTGAGGTGAATAGGTGAATGTTTGTGCACTGGTGGCATTTCAGATCAATAAACACTACTGTACTGTAATGTATGTGGATTATGGAGAATCAATGGCTCTATGCGTCTGTCTGTCTGCTGTATTTGATCGTCCATCAACACAAACTCCACCAGCCTGTCATTATACACGTACTGCTTTTGTGTGGGTGTTTCATCAGGCATATTTGTAGGAGGCGAGGAAGGCGAAAAAACAGCCATATAGAAAGAAACAAGAGGTCAAAGGTGATGTTGGTGTTGGTTTCTCACCCCGCATCCTGTGCCTCATGTGCCCTGATGACAGACAGTAAGTTGTTGGTCTGTAAAAACTCACACACTGCAGGATAGCTGTAAAAAATGATAAAACCAAGATTAATGAGGCTTGATAAGCACTATTTACAGTCCTTCACTGATAACACTACTCATTTGACTAAATAACTAGCTAAATACATACTTAGTCAGGCTGAGAGACCATCTAAAACCAGCTAAGCTCAGCAAACCACCATAGACTGCTTTTTTCCAACAGGATGTTAGTGTGTCATTGCTAATAGTCCAGTTAGCACTTGTGATTTAGATCTAGCATATCTGTTGAAACCTCATTGCCAGTTCATTAGGTTTTATTTGATTACACAACCTTCTGATATTTATGATAGCGGACTTTACCCGTTGCTAGCGTGTTTATTATTGTCTTACCGCTATCAGCCACCAGGGGGAAGCAGTGATGAAAATGTGCAGCTTACAGAGAAAATCACCATCATTTTCTGCTCAAAATATCTGAAGGGTCTAAATGTGATGCTAGTAAAGAGATGAGCACTCAGACTCGGTGGTGTATGATTGCATGTTGAAGAATAGTCCTGCATGTTATTTGTTAGTTTAACTTAGCAGTCTATTATTTTCTTTTTTATACTGGTATATTGAAAGTAACAGGCCTAAATCGCACACAGACACACCGATCATCCACTGTGTTTCATTGATTCCAGAAGGTTTCATAAGAAGCGAAAACAGTGAGGATTGTGGGTAATAACGTTCACACCCGAGGCTCTCATTCACATTCTGCGCAATGTTAGCTGTGGTCTCCCTTCTCTTTCTCTCGTTCTCTCTCTCTACATATTTTCCAGTAAGCCTGACTCTAAAAGTAATAAAAAAAAAGTAAAAATGCTATCTATTTCTTTATTTGATTTGATTGCTTGCTGCAGGTTCGCTGTGATTCCTTTATTATTTCGCCAAAAAAAATCATATCAATGACTATAAAATAATAATAATTATTATTATTATTATCATTGTTATTATTTATTAAA
>NW_015644625.1:620024-637810 GCF_001515625.1 Sinocyclocheilus rhinocerous | reverse complement strand
TATATTTTATTTTTTATATTATTGTTTATTATTATTATTATTATTTAATTTTATGATTATTAAATAAAAATAAAATAAGAAATACATACATTCTACATTATTACTATTTTATTTTACAGTATAACAGAAAAATTATATTATATAATATTATATACATATGTATAGAATATTATATAATATACTAATATTTATGTCTAAATGTCTTTATTTTCAAATGTTAAGCCATCGTACATTCATTTGGTGGAAAACTGCTTCTCCTTTGTTGGCTACAGGTTTAAAAATGCTTCTCATTACAAAATGCTTCACTATTTATTTAATTAAATAGGAGCCTTCGTGATTTGATAATCGCACTAAGCCATATCACGATTTCAGTTTCATTTCGATTAATCGCTTGGTCCTCTTTTCTATCGTCTCTTCCTTTTCTGCTCCATCATTTCTGTCTTTCTCTCAGGTTCTCACTATATCTCTGTATCTTCATATCTCAGCGGATCTGGCAGTAGTAGCCAGTTGTCATGGTAACGGCAGAGCGCAGATTCCCGTGGGATTGTGGGGATTCTGTGTTGTTCTGAGGCTGGTCACTGTTTGGACTGCTTTACAATTCCAATTAAACTCACGCAGCACTTCAGGCGCTGGACTTTCATCTGCACCTTTATTTCACTGTACAAACAGTCCCTGAGGAACATCGGTTTGCTCAGTGGTTGCTCGTTCATATCGCAGAAGACTTAAAATTTAAGATGGCTCTCCTAAAATTCCTTAGAGGTAATATAAAGATACATAAATGACACAATTGTTGATATACAGTAAGAGTATAGTGTTATAAAATAAATGTGGATCGTCAGAGTCATTGTTGAGACTAGGGCTGCAAAAACTAATCGATAAAATCGATTATTATCGATAATGAAAATAATCAACAATGATTTTCATTATTGATTAGTTGGGTCTGCCGACAGTGCACGCCCAACTTCAGCCGGTCGCATCAAATTACAGCACTGAATTACAAAATGCATCTAAAAATAGTGGAGGAAACAGAATGAGATGCTGTGGGAGAAGTATGTGAACCTGCCCACAACATGATAATTCTTTATTTTAAGCTTTAAACAAACTTAAAGGGTTAGTTCACCCAAAAATGAAAATTGTTTTACTTACCCTTGAAGCATCCTAGGTGTATATGACTTTCTTCTTTCAGACGAATCCAGTCGGAGTTATATTAAAAATTGTCCTGGCTATTCCAAGCTCTATCATTGCAGTCAGCGGATGTTACAGTTGAACAGTCCACAAGTCCTTCCGCATATGAAAGATAACGGAAGTGAGAGAAAAGTGTTTATTACGTTTGAAATATGGATATTTTTCTTGCAAAAACACATGGATTCCTTTAGAGGAGGCCTTTATTCACCCCCCGGAGCCGTCTGCGGCACATTTAATTATGGATGCGCATGCTTTATTTGACGACTTGTGGACTGTTCAACTGCAACACCCGCTGACTGCAATGATAGAGCTTGGAATAGCCAGGACAATTTTTAATATAACTCCGACTGGATTCGTCTGAAAGAAGAAAGTCATATACACCTAGGATGCCTCGAGGGTGAGTAAAACACAAGCTAATTTTCATTTTTGGGTGAACTAACCCTTTAATGCATTAGCGTAATGGCTTGCCCTGTCAGGCAGTTTGACATGCGTGTGCATCCTGCACACAGTAAGACGTGAAGAAATGACAGTAAGACATGACTGTGATCAAAGTGAACGTGTGTTCCTGCACAACATTACTCTTACCTATTGGTTACCACTGAGTTTGTGATTTTATTCGTCTTTATTATCTAATGTAGAGATTTAAACTATATTCACTATAGGCTACAGTGCTTAAATTTATTAAAAGAAAATTTATGTAAGGTTTTTAACAAATTATGTAAGGTTTCTGCCACTGCTGCTCTAAACTAACAGTATTGGTGATTACTAAAATAATTTTTTAGCTTTCTGTATAGGTTAGTCCTCCAATTTGTGTAAGCTCTTTAGTAACAGTAGTAGGCTATTTCTAATGCTATAATATGGTTATTGCTGTTGTCTATAAAAAAGAAAGGCAAAAAAATAACACTTTATAGTGTTTTTTTTCCAAATTACAGTCAAAAATACCTAAACAATGCCAGCAAGAATGCAAGCTGTTATGAAAGGCATAGGAGGCCATTTTTGTTATTATGTGAATAAATACTATTTATTTTTTTCAGTTTGTTATTTGCCCAATAAATGACAATAACATTTTTAGATTTTTTTTGACAGATTCCTAAAATATTTGTTTTCTCTTTATGACAGGTGGCCTAATAAATTCAGCACTGTATGTTTTCATAGCATTTAGTTGGACATTGGGCAGAATGTGAAATAATGTGTTTTTTGTCAATAAAACTAAAAAAAGAAAATTGGGCTTTTTTAAATCCGATTAATTGGGGAAAAAATAATCGGTCAACTAATCGATTACCAAAATAATCGTTAGTTGCAGCCCTAGTTGAGATTTCAGGTTACTGGGGATTTTTCTGAGGAGAAATTTGAGAACAGGAGAGTCTCAGTTTGCTGTGTGGTTTACCTGTAGAAGTAGGAGCATCCGCGGACACTGTTGTGGCTGAAGTAATCTTGACTCTTTTCATTGCCGAAGTCCTCCAGCGGGTCAGCCCAGAGCAGATCACACATGGGGCCAAATGCTGGCGGTTCCTTGAACCTGTCCAGCTGAGAGACAAACAGAGAGACAGTGAGTAGTAGTATAAGAAATGTAGTATAAGAAATGTGCTGTTTCAAGAATCAATACTGAATGTGATGACCTTCTCAAATGTGCATAACAATGAGCGCATGTTTAATATAGTCATACTCTGGAGGCAAATTAGTTGACAAATTTCCCCACAAATCTTTTTTTTATTTTATTTCCTAAAATAAAAAATACATGTAAAAATGTAAACAACGTTGCTTTATTTTATTCTAAATGCAAAAGAGTGGCTCTGTATTAGTTATAATTTACCAATTAAAATATTAAAATGTTTATCTTAAGTATTTACATAAATACAGTGAGTCATATGCTCAGTGTCAACATCACTAAAATTAAATATGTTCATAATACTAATAAATGAACAACATTATTAATATTTAACCATATTTTTCTGTATTATTATCTTATTTTACATCACACTATTGTTTTAATTTGTTAATACTACTTTTTTACTCCATTTGTTTGTTTTGTTTTTTCATTCATTTTTTGTTTTTTTCCACATTGAAAATAAAAATATACTTTGTTGTATAAAGTAAAGAAGACAAGAATAATAATAAAATAAAATAAACAGTGTGGTGTGCTGTGTTTGTGCGCAGCCTGTTCATTGCTAAAGAAAATACACCAGACGCATAATGGGAGATTTACAGAAGATCCGTCTAACGTCTGTTGTTAGAGCTCAGTCTTAAGACATAAAACATTTTAAATCATCTAGGACTGCTTGATAAAGAATTTCTGGGGAACAGGAACTGGATTTACCGTTCAAAAGTTTGGGGTGGGTAAGATTTTTAGTGGTTTAGTCTCTTATGCTCACCAAGGCTGCATTTATATGATTAAAAATACAGTAAAAAAAACATTTATATTGATAAATAATATTACAGTTTAAAATAGCTGTTATATTTTGCTTTATATTTTAAAACTTAATTTATTCCTGTGATGCAAAGCTGAATTTTCAGCATCATTACTCCAGTCTTTAGTGTCACATGATCCTTCAGAAATCATTCTAATATGCTGATTTGCTGCTAAAGAAACATTTCTTATTTTTGTTGAAAACAGTCATGCTGCTTAATAGTTTTGTGAAAACCATGACACATTTTTTATTCTTTGAGTAGAAAGTTCAAAAGAACAAGCATTTATTTGAAAGAAAAACAGTTTGTGAAAATGTAGTCAAAAAGTCACTTTTTGTCAATTAAATGCTGACCCAAACTTTTGAACGGTAGAATGATGTTTGTATGTATGTGTGTGTGTATATTATATATATATATATAATATACACACACATTCCTCCTCACCCTCTTAATGTCATCTAATGTGTGTATCTCTGGAGACAGGCCGCCATGAACACACAAAAACTGCTGATTCATCAGAGCAGCCAGAGGCAGACAGTCGAATGCATCCATGCACGTGTCGTACACCTGCTCCGAGTATTTGATTTTACCTGAAAGGAAGAGAGACAGAGATCACACACCTGCACGGAGCATCTGATTTCACCCGAGAGACAGAGAGTGAGACAAACAAAGAGAGTACAGGAGAGATACGGATGAGAAGTAATGTCACTCCAGAGCTCAGAAATGAAGTGAGCTTCTTCTGAAGGGTTTATTTTCTCTGTATGAAACTAATTTGTACATTAAGCTCCTGCATTCATTTACACTTTCAGAGGACACTAAACCAGAGATGTGTGTGTGTAAGAGACAGTCTGTGCTGTGTCAATCTCACTGCTCCAAATCTACCAATCTGTTCAGCCACATCACTCTGCATTATCTCTCCATCGCTCCCTCCGTCTTTCCTCTATTCACACATAAATACTGTCTCAATAATGAAGTTGGATCAATCAATATGTAAAAATTACAATCAATATGTAAAAATGCACAACAATGTTGTAGTGTAGTAGTATAAGAATACAAATGTTCTCTGTGTCAAGAATCTACACTGAATGTGACGACCTTCTCAAATGTACGTCACAATGAGTGAATGTATATAGTCATACAAAATCAAATATAGTCATACTCTGGAGGCAAATTAGTTGACAAATTATATAACAAAAATATATGACAAAATATATACATATACAAACACATATATATATATTTAATATATATTTAATCATTCATTCAGCTGGATCTAATTAAAATTAGTATTTTTAATATTCAGAATTTTAACAATTTAATAATCGCAAACATGAGGATGAGTAAATAATGACAAATTAAATTTTTTTTATTTTATAAAATAATCAATTAAATTTTTATTTTTTTATTTTTGAATGATTATTTTAAATTATTTACTTTATTATTAGTAGTAGAAGTAGTAGTATTTAGTTTTATTTTAAACTCATTTTAGGTGTATGGTGTGTCCCAATTTAGAAAGCACAGTAAACATTTGTATATAAGTTTGAGCGTATTAATGTGTGTGTGTGTGTGTGTGTTCTGTCAGTCAGCAGATGGTAAAGGAGGGCACCCACTCCTCCTCACTCCCCTCATCAGGGAAATCACACTCACAGGCTCCCTGGGCCCAACATTAACAGGCAAATTAATTTTCTACTAATCATACTTTCTCTCTCTGCATCTCTCTTTCTGTCTGACAAGAGACTGCTCCAGAAAAAGACCTCCATCAGAGGAGAGGAGAGGTGAAATGTTGTGTTTATACGAATTGTATAGTTTCACACCTTAAATGTAAGTGTAGAGACACCATAAAAGTGACAGTTTTCCTCATGTCAGTACTCACATTCTTGTTTGAAAGTGAAATATTCAGTCAAATGTCTACATTCATGGTTTCCCCGCAGCAGAAACAGCGTCTTTGGGTAGAGGATTTTCAGCGACCAGAGGTAAAGGACACACTGAAGGACAGAATATAGGTAGAAAGAAAGATGCTTTCACAGACCACATCAAGATATTTAGGCAAAGGTGGTGTGTACTACAAACTAGGGTCCCTAAGCAGGGAAGAAAAGAACCTTAGGATGTACTCACCTCAATACTGAAGTACCCTCGGTCCACATAGTCCCCTAGAAACAGATACCTCGTTGTTGCAGGAGACCCGCCAACCTCAAATAACTTCATCAGGTCGAAGAACTGCCCGTGAATATCCCCGCACACTGCAACAACACAAAAAAGATTGGCAATCGCTGAAGGAAACAATAGTGCTTGCAAAAGAGTAAAAGAATAGAGTTAGAAGAACAGGAAGAATTTAGCAGAATGACTGTTTGTGACATTTGAAAAAGAGAGAGGGATTAATTGAGACCTCTTAACTGTAGATGAGTTTCCATTAAATAAACTCTGATGTAACCCAAATGTTTGACAAAACAATTCAGTATGAAAATATATCAGTGACATCCCTGGCATAAGCTTATTTATCAGAGAAAATCAAAGGAAGATATTAAAACTTTTATCTCAAGTTCCTACTTAAAGGTTTGGGGTTTTTTTAAAGAAAAAAAAAAAACTAATAAATTGCAACAAACAAAAGTATTTTAGCATTAGAGATTATTATAGAATTTATTTATTTAACATTATTTAAAATATTTTTAAATAAATAATATTGTATACAGTTAGTTAGAAGTGTTAGCATAGAAACCTTACAATTCTAAAAAATCTTTTTTTTATTATTATTTTAGGATTAGATTTATTTATTAATTCGTTAAATTGTCTAATAATTTTAAACACACAGGTACATTAAATAAATGAATAATATATGATTGTTATACAGTTATTTGCCAGTGTAAATCAAAGGCCAGTCAAAATTAAAACTTCCATTTTAAATCTCTGCTTACAACATTGATGATAACCAAAACTACATAACAAACCTATGACAAGCAATTTAAATGTACAAAAAGTTCAAAGTGAGCCGTCATCCTGAAAGTCAACTTTCTATTAGTTAAAAGTCACACAATAAGTATTTGTGCTTACATTTTCTGTCACGAACATGTAAAAATAAATTGTGGAGAAATTGGAATTTTTAGTACACAAGTACATATTAGAACATCAAAATGGCTCTTGCAATTATTCTGTGATATACAAAGTATGGTTATTTTGTCAACACTGTAAGATCTTGTCTCTGGTTATGATGATAAAATCCAATAGTTATAGCTGAAATCAGTTTGAAACCATCCAATAAACATCATTAAGATGAGAATGAAAAAGCCGATCACCATCCTGACTGAAATATGTGTAAAGAGACTGAAGAGTGTTGTTTTATATCTAATGAAGTCGTCTAATTGGAGCTATTCACCTGTGAGTGTGTGTTCCCAATGGGAGGTCAAAGGGTTAAAGGCCACGAGGACTGAATGACTGAAAGCACACAAAGCTAACCATTTCTCTCTGTAATGGGTTCCAGGGAATTAAATCAGTTATCCAGCGAGCCATTAATGTTTAATGACTCCTGTGTGTGAAATTCACCAGGCCACCAGCTGATGAGGATTCAGAAATGCATGCTGGGAGAGAGGGAGAGGTTCGGTCTCAGGTGTGAGGCCAGCGAGAGCAGGGAAAGGTGCTCGTGTTCAGCTTCTCTGCCTGCTAAATGATGGCATTTTCATAGTCTGTGCCGAACAACGCTTTGACTCATGGGAAATTAAGTTCACAAGGTGCAGTTCATTATCTAACCTCTCCTAACAATGTCATTTATTCCATAATGTCTTCTCAGCCTGTCTTTTCAAAAGTTTTCTAATTTATTAGGGTGAGAGAGATAATCACAAAATTCATTAGTATGTAGTGTAATTGCATAAATACATGCACATGCATATCTTAAACTCCCTGTCTCTAGAGATATATTTTATATTCATATTATAGTATATTTATGTATTTGTGTATGTATCTTTTTATCATCTGACACATGACTAAATTAAATCACAAAGGACAAAATATCTCTTATTTTACTCTAGAACGTGAATTTAATAAATCCTTTTGTTCAAAATTATGAGTATATAAAGGTAAATATTCAGCCATGTTAAATTTTGGTTGTTATAAATAAAAAAAAACATATGACACGATACTGTTTGAAAGTTTGAGGTTGGGAAGATTTTTAAATGTTTTTTGAAAGAAGTCTCTTATGCTCACCAAGGATGTATTTATGTGATTAAAAATACAGTAAAAACAGTAATATTGTGAAATATTATTACAATTTAAATTATTTGTTTTATATTTAAATATACATTAAAATGTTATTTATTGCTGTGATGCAAAGCTGAATTTTCAGAATCATTACTCCAGTCTTCACTGTCATATGATCCCTCAGAAAGCATTTTAATATGCTGATTTTCTGCTCAAGAAACATTTTTATTATCAATGTTGAAAATAGATTCTTTAAGGAAGTTCAAAAGAACAGCATTTATTTGAAATACAAATCTTTTGTAACATTATAAATATATTTACTTTCATTTCTTAAAATAGTACCAACCTAGTGTAACTGTAAACTTTACATTAAATACTGCAGACATTAATATTTTTAGTAATGAATAAAATGTGTATATTTAAATTCAACATTATATTTCACAGACCTCTGCCAAATTTTCAGAGCCCAACACAATGCATTCTGGGATTATCAGCTCAGTAGATTTTGATATAGAGCTAATAGACTATTGAATTTAATAACATAACATCAAATAATTATACATGGATGCCTTCATTTGGACAATTTTAATGCAGTGTCGCACATATTCTTTGTGGTGAAGGCAATCTCTGAATGCATTGTCTTTAGCTCAGAGTAAATACAAGATGGCAAGAACTGGCAATTTATATTTAGTTTAATAATGAAAAATAAAAATGTACTATTACACCCTGTTCTTATGCATGCTGTATTTTTATTGCAATTAGAATATCAAGTTGCAAGCTTAGCAACATGCTAACGTCAAACTCTAGGCCTACTGGAATCAATTATGAGTTGAGTCTCCTGTGTGGAGAGCTATTTGTGTGATGCATTGAGTTGCTGCCTATGTAGTGATCCAAATATGTCACTTGTGAGGTTACACCTCAGTTAGGATGTAAAAACCTAGATTAAGCTGTGTTTGGGAACAATAACAGTTTCTGTTTGTGTCTACCGATCATGCCCTGTTTTCGTCTCAGAGATGTCTGTATCAGTAACCTGTGACAGGGGCCTCTATGTCCAGCATGGTCTTCTCCTGACGGAGGATGGCGGCCCCCTCGTTGATGATGCGCAGAGCTACGGGCTCCTCCAAGCGGCCCTCTTTAGTGAGGTGAGCCTTCAGCAGGTCCACACGCGGTTTCCCCTCGCAGTCGAACACCTCTCGCATGCTTAACCTGTGGCTCAGCGGAAACGGCACAGCTGCAGAGAAGGAAAGAGAAGGACAGAGAAAAGAACTGAGTTAATGGTGTAGAAAACAAAAAGGGAACCAGATTACAAAAAGAAAAAAAAAGAACATCCATTGTACAATGACACATCCAGAATGCTGAGTGAAGCTAGAACGCATAAAACATACACGATGAAACACCTCCAGATGACTTCGTGAAGAACATGAGGATGAGAAACCAGATTGACTATACTATTTAAATCTCAGGAATACCCACCAACACAATCTCCAAAATAATATTGATAAAAATATTCTACTATTGATTCTAATTGACAAAGGAAACAAAACAGGTAAAAAAAATCCCATACAATTCCACTGAAGGAAGGATCGAATCATGAGGGTGGGCATACTTAGACATGCATACCAGTAAATGTTACTGTACTGATTACACATTAAAACACACACTGACCAAAATGTCTAAACAGATTACTTATACACTGAAAAAAAGGTGTAGAATTTACTTTTGAAACTCAGAAATCTGTGGGAAATTTTACAAATAATTACAAACAAATGGCAAGTAACACAATGAATGGAACATGAAACTGAAGTAGAATGACTGAAATTGTATTTTCTTTTAAAACAAACCAATAATCTTTATTTACAATTTAGAAAAATCATTTTTAGAGCACTGTAAGTTAAAAAAAGAAGTTTAGTCAACTACCCAAGCTGTCACTTTCTACAACAATACATTTTTAAGTTGACTAAACTTAATATTTTAAGGCAGCAGTTGAAACAACACTTTTTTATTTACAGTGATCATACATGTTTTAACACTATAATTCAACTTGGATTTTACCATAAAAAATACTAACTTCAACCTTAAATTGTGACTTCAAAATATGTGAAGAAAAATGCTCATAAACAAATCCAAACATACGAATAATCATTTTGTGCAGGCCTTTACAGATATTTTTCGAATAGACTCGAAAAATCTCCTTAATATCTCTATTGTTTCTCCTCAGACAGAAATCAGATGAAATCAGATCATATTATCTCATGTGTGTTTCCTCTAGAGTTTCAACAGAGACCTCAACAATGTCTCAAACTTTGCTCAGATATGCTGCAATACAAGACAAGACTTAGATAAGTCTGCAATACAAAATATTTCTCATCAAAGTTTTCCAGATTTTAGAAAAGAAACAATTTTATTAGGGAAATATATTTTAGGAAATATATTGTATAAATACTTTCTAAAACCACACACAAACTCTAGAGTTTATCGATTAAAAAGAGAGAAAAGGTCAGGACAGGCAAGTAAACCCAATAAAACAACAGTGATATTGGTTTATTATCATTTTCACATTATATAACATGCCGGAAACGGATACAGACTGGATCTGGTGGGTTGTTTCAGGGTTGGCATCATCTGAGGTCCTCTGAGGGGTTGGCATCATCTCTTCTCAGGTGTTCTGGATCCAGACTGAAGCTTGTGTAAATCCTAGTTACCACGGGATGTCAATCCCGTGGCAAAAACATAACATGATGAAAGGGGAAAAAATAGATACACAGAGAAAAAGACAAAAAGTCTGTAAAAAGGTGAAATGAGAGCAAAACGGTGGTAAAGTGTTACCGGGCAACAGCAGCCAGAGGTTGGCATGCCACCAGTGAAGCGCATCACACACACACACACACACACACACACACACACACACTGAGTCATAGCAGCCCACATGCTAACCCATTTCCACATCCAAAAAATGTGTTTTCAGAAACTTATTTTTCAAGCTTTCGAGCCACTCAGGCGTGCTGCAGCAGCCAAAACAATAACTGTGAAGATGAATTCAGTCAGATAACATTACATATTTCAGAAACAAAGGAATGGAGTCACTTCCATGATGCAGAACATCAGATCATACACAGAGAAAAGTTTTATTGCCCAAAAGTTTCTCTTTTGCTGCTCAGATGACTTCATTGAGTTCTCAAGCATGTTAAATTGTCAACTTTGTCTCGGGGATTCTTCTTAAATTCCTTGCAAGCAATAAAACAAGACACAAATGAGACAGAGAAAGATTGACAGAGAAAATATAGAGCTATAAAACCAATGGGGATGGGTGAATTTGTTGAGAAAGTTTGAGTTCATATTAAAATCTCTGACTTTTGATTGCAGAACATTACAAATGAGATCTCTTTCATTTCTCAGTTGCTTCTTGATGAGATAAACAGAGAGCAAATGGAGTGATTTGTCTGATCCTTCTCAGATGCTTCTCCTGAGAAAACAACCCCACATCTTCTAGAGTTTCAGAAGAGATCTCAGCAATGTCTCCATGAGTCAAGATTTCAATATGAACTCAAGGATTTTGCATAAAATTCCTCTAAGACCCATTAAGTCATAAAGGTGACATATCATGCAAATCTGACTTTTTCCATGTTTAAGTGCTATAATCGGGTACTCGGTGCATCTATCAATCCAGAAAATGTGAAAAAGAACAACCCAGTACATTTTTGGTAATCCTTTCTCTGCAAGCTTGTGAAAAAACAAGCCGCTCAGATTTAGCTCCCGCCGTGACGTAGAAAGGGGAACTTATTATAATATTTACCGCCCCTTAATCTGCAAGTTTCTTCCCACGGCGCCGGCATTGTGTTCTCTTTCATGTCTTATTTTGTTTAAACTGTCAAATACACACAGGTTTATGTTAAAAACACCCATGAGTTACAAAAACAGTCAGTTATGTCTGTGAAGGTAAACAGCTGGGAAAGAAATCGCATGTTTATATCAGATCTATGTGGTAGCAGCATAATATACTAATCAATAAATCCACTGCTCTCTCATCTCCTTTAAAGAGCAGGTCATATGGGTTTTTGAAAAATATCTCTTTTGCAGTTTATAATGTAGCTATCCTTAAATGAAAACAATCTGCAAAGTTGTTAATCAAAAAAGTGCATGATAAATAAAGATATTGTCTCTCAAAAGAGAGAGTCGATTCTGAATCGCCTAAACGAGTCGTCATATATTTTCAAATCTTTTGCCTGTTACCAGTATACGTCACTGGGTAACACATTTGCATAATGCCCGCCTGGCCGCGAAATACGAACAGAGTCTGACCTGACCACAAACACTTCCGCTAGTTAGTGTGTTTACATCATGTTGAGAAGACGCTGTGTTCAAGGATACCACAGAAATACAATTCAAACCTTTTGTTGTGTGCATGTCATAAGGGAGGGGTTTGCTCCGAACTTGCTTGGAACGAACTGTTTAGAAATCATTGGTAAATGACTCTAATATTAAATGTATATTCTGAGAAAATTACAATGTTTTCTGACCTTAGATGCATTTAAACCTGTTGTAGGGGACTCCAACACAATATTAGGACACTTTAACATACCATATGACCTGCTCCTTAAAGCTGGGACTCTAAATAGTGTTCTGTGCTCGTCTGTGCAGCCAAAGACAGAACAGTTACTCGCATGCCGTGTGACAGCCGCTTTCTGTGCATGTGCTTTGGATGTGTGCTCTCAGAAAACCGTATATCAGAAGTTTAAACTAATATGGTTTAAAACGCATGATTTAAGCACGATAGACATGATAATCAAAACCAAACAGATGTTTTTTTGACAGAGTATCTGAGGTAAGAGCTGTAAAGGCACAGCCCTTTTCTAGAAAAGGACTATGAAAGGGCAACCTATAAGTATGACTTTCTCTGAGTTCACATCTGAGCCTGATTCTGCTCAAATATGAGCATAGTCTGAGACACCGTTGAGATGTCTTCTAAAACCCTCAAAGTAACAGAGTCTGCATCTCTCCATTTATTCTTCATTTAATCACAATCCAGTCTAGGAGAAAATTTGAAATATCAAAGAGATGTCATCTGTGATTTTTCGTTCCTGCTGGTGATACGAACACTATGGCATTTTTTACTAGGTACAGTTTGTTAGGACAAGCTCTACAATGAGTGACCTGAGAATCTGATATGCTTTGTATATGATTTGTTATTGTATGTGTTTACAGTATGAGTGTGTGTGTGTCTTTATTTAGCAGTTTTTGGTATATTATTGAAGTGCAGTATGCTGCAGAGATAACTTACATAACACGGTCTCCTCAGGCAAATGCACTGCACTCACACACACACACACGCACAATGCCGACTCCACAAGCATTCACTTGCACGTGATAAATGCACACACACACACACACGCTCACGAGATATGCATGACTCGTGCAAAGCCAGACATGTGCATGCAATTATTTTGTGCATGCATTTGCACATATTTTTCAAAAAGACTAGAAAATAGGAAAATAAATCTCTTTAATATCTCAATTGTTTCTCCTAATGAAAACAGAGAAAGCAAATGTAGACTTAAGGCTCTTGCTTCTCTTATTGTTCTACTGAGAAATAGACCCCAGTAATCTCACGTTTCCTTTAAAGTTTCAGAAGAGATCTCAACAATGTCTCAAACTGTGCTCAGATTTGCCAAGACACTAAAGTCTGCAATCAAAGGAGATTCAGTATCAACTCACATGATGTTTCTCATCAGATTTTGCTGCTATCCTCAATAATTTAAACCCTGTAATCTTACTCCATGTCAACAGTTGTCTAATTTGTGTCTATTTTGATTTCACCTAAGAAATTATAGGAAAAAACATCTTAAAACTTGAAAGAGATGGTCATATGAGATCAAGCAAACTCTGAGTAACAACCTTTTTCTTCTGGTTACCTAAAACACTTGCAGCACACAAACACACACCTTTACAGTACAGATATTTGCATACATTCCTTCTGAATAAGCAAATACTGTATGCTGTCCTCTTTCTGAACAGGAGCATAATTATTGTTGTCATGGACACAGTCATAGAGCGATGGGCCTCACACACCCTCTCGTGTCAATAAACACACATGTGGTACATCTTTTCACAGGCATTTGAATGTAAATAAACATGTTGGATTATGAACCACAACAATGAAATGAAACTCCATGAATCATTGATCGGAGAGCGGAACGAACCCGCGCAAAACAATGTGAGCTAAATATAAACATGAGTGTTGCAGAGAAGCAGCACAAGCCTAAACAATAAACACACGAGTATAGCTGACATATAATGGGTCTATGAATCTGTGAATATGTATATATGGATATCAGGGCCGTGCACAGACATTTTGAGGGGCAGTGGCCCAAACCAAAAAAAGGGGCACTAAGGGGATGGGTACTTGTTAATACATGGCTGTGGCTGCCTCACTCTCCATATCTTCCTGTTCTGCCTCTATTGTATTGCCTTTCTTTCTCAATCTGAACATTTTCTGTCTCTGGCTCAGTACCTTCACTTTTACTTTGTTGAGTTGACTCTGGGGCAGTTTCATCTTAATATAGAGAATGAATAACAAACCTTTTACAAACATATGTGACCTGTGCTGTCAAAATGAGTCAGAATGCGCACAGGCTAATTTTGAGCTACAGACAAAATTGTGAAAAATGGTCGAATTTCAGGTTTTCACAAAAATTCGTTCATTAAGCCCTCGTCTAGCAACCCCAATGCTCCAAATAGTAATTAAACATCTAAAATTATCTTTATTTGTACGCTTTCTGAGAGGAGTACCTTTTTCTCTGCTTGCTTCTCGCTCTGCCGCTGACTGTCATCCGAAGTGCCTGCATAAAGGCAGTTTCGACGGCACGCGATCCCGATACATAAATATACTGAATACACAAAATTAAAGTATTTAACCCCCTACAGCACAGCGTTGCCCTCAGGCAACGGAAAGTTTTTCTTATGCCCCATGTTCAGTACATGTTTTTTTTTTAAATGATTGCAACCAATTAAAATGTTTGAAAAGTATCAAAGAACAGTCCAATAAGGTGTAGGAGTCACTATCAAGCACCATTTGAAGACAGGACTTCCTTTTCTGACACATGGTCACAGGAGCACATGGTGTGAGAAGAAGGTAAGATTATTTGCTTTAGTAATCTTGATTACTAAAATGACATGAACTGTACAAAAAATATGTGTGTGTGTGTGTATGAAGGTGTAGAGAAGACTTTTGTCAGGTTTTATGATTTATTTTTATTTTGCATGTTCAGAAATTCAGTTTTTCTTTTCGTTGCCTCCGGGCAACGTTGTGCGATAAGGGGTAAGGAAGCAGGGGCCCACGACTCCAATCTCTAACCAGGATTTCCCATTGACAATACATACGGGCAAATAATGTGTGACAAAAAGGGAAGATGCAGGGTTCCTGGGTGCACAGGAACACCCAAAGTGATGTGCCAAAAGTGTAACGTGCACCTCTGTTTCACTAAGGGGTAAGGAAGCAGGGGTCCCCGGCTCCCATCCCTAACCAGGATTTCCCATTGACAATACATACGGGCAAATAATGTGTGACAAAAAGGGAAGATGCAAGGTTCCTGGGTGCACAGGATTTCAAAGTGATGTGCAAAAATTGTAACGTGCACCTCGGTTTCACAGCAGAGAAGCAGCGCTTTTTGAAGTTTCACACAGAGTAAAATCTCATTCCATGAAGTACATGATATGACACGACACTACATCAGGGCTGGGAAGCTTCAGTCCTGGAGGGCCACTGTCCTGCAGAGTTAGCTCCAACCCTAATCAAACACACCAGAACCAGCTAATGAATGTCTTTAAGATCACTAGAAAGCTACAGGCAGGTGTGTTTAATTAGGGTTGGAGCTAAACTCTGCAGGACAGTGGCCCTCCAGGACCGAAGTTTCCCAGCCCTGCACTATGATACAAACCTGCGCAAGTATCAAATCTAATAGACAACGAAAAAATATTTTGGGGTGAGGGGTGGTCAAAAAAATTTTTTTTATCAATAAAATGTTCCCAAATAAGCCAAGAAATTATGTGGAGTAATTTTTATCATGTACCATCAAAATGTGTGTAGTAGAGGGTTAAGCAGGCTATTCACACAAACATAATCTGTTATGTCTTAAGTGAACGTTTGGGGAACTGTTGGGGGAAAACATCTGATGTGTAACATTATATTAGATCCGTGCAGTACAGTAGGTCTTAATATATAGACCGTCTGTCTCATTAACGTTAATCTAACAATAAAAGAAAAGATCACTCACTGCTCTTGATTGAACTACTTTTGTAGTTTTAATAAGCAATTTATTTGTAACGAACACACTGAAGTGATTTTTACATTTGATTATTTGTTATTCTTACTTGAATGCTTTTGTTTTAAATGTAAAATGAAAAAAAAAGTAATGCACTAGGCCTATTTGTTTCTTGTATTTGTTCTACTGTTGTTTTTTTGCAACTGTTCTTATTTTTAATAACAAAGATAAATGGCTATATTGTGATTATTAATATAGTAATTATTATTAAGAAAGGAAGTGGAGGAAACGCAATGTTGCTAGATGATTTTGCTTTGGAACCTTCAGAAAACTTTAACTCGATTTTTCTCAGAACTGACTTAAAAAACTAAAACTAAAAATAACTCATTTTTGAAAATTTGCTCATTGTGACTCATTTTGCCAGCACAGGTCACATATTGTAAATACAATTGTTAAGGCTTAGTGCTAGTTCAGTTTATGTTGTTGTAATGTAATTACTCTTTCATTCGAATAATTTAATGTCTAGCTTTCTTTTTATCACACTCTAGCATATTCCTTTGCTGTCAGTCAGTTTAACAGTCTTACCTGTACCTGTCTAAATTGGCTAATGCTCAGTGGGCTCTCCCTCACTCTCTGAGCCTGCTTCTGCCTCATCTTCAATGGAAGTATAAGTATTAGACATTTAATGTAATATCATACAGCATAAATCTATATTATATACCAATAAACAACTCATTTAGAACATTTATATTACTGTTATTAACTATTTATAGGCCTGCTATTAATATGGTTTTAATAAGATATTATAAATATGATGTGTTATATATTACTAGTATCAACTTGTTACAGAGGAGGCTCCCGTACCGCCTCCTCCGCACCACCAGAGGGAACTGTCCCCAGAGTATTAGCGATCTTCCATTCGGACTCCATTTCCCATCATCCCTCTTACCTGGGACTGATTACACAATCACACCTGCATCTCATTTACACACACACATATAAGCCACACCATTTCACGAACTCCTTGCGAAGTCTTGATTTGCCCCGGCTGTCATTTCCGAGCGTTATACCCGTGTTTGTTTTCTGTGCTTTGATCTTGGACTGTTTCCTGATTCTCTGATTGTTATCTGCCTGCCCCGACTTGGATTGTTTCACCTGGACTCTGTTTACTAGCCGCCTGCCCCGATCTCTCGCCTGGTTCACGATTCTGCCTCTGCCTTGTCTCTACTGTTCTGCCTTGCCGGTATTTGACCCTGTATTGTCTGACTATTCTTAATAAACTGCAAATGGATCCAAACCCTTCTGGTGTGTCGCAACACAACTCTTCGCCGAACAGCGATCCAGCAGCGCTCCTACAACTATCAACAGAACTCTCTGCTCAGGCCTCACAGCTCGCCATGCATCAACACCAGTTAAATCGGCTCACCACATTGACTGAGGAGCTCGTCAAGGCACTACAAGGCATCAGCATATCACCCCCCGGAGCCGTTTCTAATCCGCCATCTGTCCTCAGTAACCCACAACCTGCTCAGACACCTCCAGTCAGCCCACGACTTGCTTTCCCTGAGAAATTCGATGGAGAACCTGCCAAATGCAAGGGCTTCCTACTTCAGTGCTCGCTCTTTGTCAACCAACAAACCTCGCTTTACCCCACAGATTCTAGCCGCATTGCTTTCGTCTGCTCACTACTCACCGGGAGAGCATTGGATTGGGCCACCGCTGTCTGGAGGATGGACGGTTCAGCATTCC
>NW_015644625.1:614398-619525 GCF_001515625.1 Sinocyclocheilus rhinocerous | reverse complement strand
AGATTGCTGGTAATCAAACAGTTGGTGGTTGCCATTGACTTCCATAGTATTTTTTTTCCTACTATGGAAGTCAATGGCAACCACCAACTGTTTGAATACCAGCAATCTTCAAAATATCTTCTTTTATGTTCGACATAAGAAAGCAACTCATACAGGTTTGGAACGACATGAGGGTGAGTACATGATGACAGAATTTTCATTTTTGGGTGAACTATCCCTTTAAGTATATTAGCAATGCAGTCCGGTGTACCGACTAAACATGCTACCTATCAGATTGTGCTACCAAAAATGTATTTGCATTGTTTTAAGGGCAAGTTTAGGTTTAGGGTAGGAGTAGGTATGGACATTTAAAAAAGCCTCAACCCACATGAATAAGATGCTGGTAGCACAATCTGATAGGTAGCATTTTTCGGTATCGATTTGTGCTAACGTTACCTATCTTTTTAATGGGAGGTAGCCACCGGTAACCTGAGCTACAACTTCTCTACTCAACACAGCAACTGAGCTTCAGTTTAACTAGCCTGCGAGTTTATAGACGTCGCTTACCATGTCAGCTGAGCGACTGATCAGTCTTTTTAAATCCCTAATAAAGATTTAATCGACTAAATTCTTAAATCACGAAGGTTTCTTCTGAATCTACTTCGCAACACAAGGTAGTCTACAAAACGTTTACTGTTGTACTTCCAGGTGAAAGCGGAAGTTATCAAAATAAAAGTCCCACTGTTAAACATTTTCTGCCGTTTTTGCATCGTGATATATCTATATATACTAGTCAACATTTGAAGTGGATCAAAACCTTTCATCAAAGTTGTCCTAAAACCTAAAACCAAAATGCGTTCATGTCTTAGGACAACTTTGATGAACTTTTTCGATCCCCTTCAAATGTTGACTACTGTATATGTGTCACGTTTATGATCTGTTTCTGTTTAGATTTCCCTGTGTGTCTGTTCTTCCTGCCGGTGACCTAGTTTTCCTGTGCTCCCTGATTAGTTCATTAGTTTCCACCTGTGTTGATTAATCATCTCATTAGTTCCCTTTGTTTGGTTCTTGCTTATAAGCCCTCAGTTCTCCCTTAGTCTTGGTCCATTCTCTGTCATGTTTAGTTGTGTTATCATCGTCTCCTGGTTCCTGAGTTGTTTATTAAAGTATTCTGTGTTTGAATCGCACTCAGATTCTTCAGTCCTATTCTAGGTACACACTGCACGCTGACAATATGATGATTTACCTGCTGGCTTGCTGGAGCTTTGAATCCATGTTTGCAATGTTAAACTGGCTTTAGCAGCCTCCCTCCGCTCTTTCTCTCTCTGTCTCTGTCTTCCTTTTTTTTGTCTACAAATTGTGCCAACAACAGCAAATTTGGTGTTATTTATATTAGATCTGATCGGTACAATAATTTGATTAGACATTCTAATTGTAAGAACGTGGATATTTTGTACAAGTTGTTAGCACTTTTTTGGTGAGAGGGACACCTCAGCCGATGAGAGCAGAGAGGCAGTGGCTCTAGCCATCGAGCCACCCCCTGTGCACGGCCCTGTTGAATTAACATTTGTGATATGCTTTTTATCTAAAATCAAAACAATTTTATATCAACCACTTTAAAAGCTGAATTTAGTGCTGTTTTGGCATCACATCATTATAATGTACAGAATGAAAATGACTGTTAATGACTATTAATCCATTAAAGATTTTAAGTATTAACTTTAGGGTTATAAAATTGTCACTATTTTTATCCTTTTTTTTTGGCTTCAGTATTTTATTTTAAATGGTCCTAAACAATGAATTTTTAAAGTACAAATATTCCATGTAGTCCCTCAATTGATTAAATAAAGCTGGTCAATATGTGATAAATAGATATTAAAAGTATATATTATAATATTAATCTAATATTAAAACACAGTTTAAAGTCAACCATGTTAAATGCTGAATTTAGTGAAATTCACTCAACATTCTAATGTGCAGAATATAAAACGTATATTCTTTTTAAAACTTGAAAAAAAAAATAAAGTTGGACTTTCTTTAGTATTTTGGTTATTTTTTCTTCAGTAGTTTATTTTAAATAGTCCTGGAGTGAAAAAAAAAAAATATATATATATATAAAATAAAATATTCCAACTAGTGCCTCTAATTATCAAAAAAAGTTTTTTTTTTAAACCAGCAAAACAATTATTTAAAAAAAACAATTAATTGTAAAATTAAGCAAAACGCTGCCTAAAATAGGACATGTATTTCATGTCAGCTACCCACATACACATTTTTGCATATTGTGATCAGCAATGCCAATAAGGAGCTGCTATCTGCTCTGTGTCAACATTGGTGTTGACCTTTGACCTCTGGCATGGAAATTTAATATCAGCATTTCATGAATACTCGCTGCGCCTTTATTTTCTTCTCTCCGTCAAACTTCCTTCTAGCCCTTTCACAGCCTGCACGCTCTCTGCATGTGTGTGCGCGCGTGTGATAGAGCAGGTCAAGGCAGGACAAGCAGCGGCAGTGTGAGGTCAGGATAACTGACCCACGTATGTGTGTATTTGTGTGTGTGACACCCTCCAGCTGCTGAGACAGATGCTGAGACTCCTTCTGCATCTACTAGAGACTGATCAAAACAAGCAGCAGATCGAACACACTCACACAAACACTCTGATCCCTCTCTCTCACTCAAATGCACACATACAAATACACTCACAAAAGCCTCAAACGCATTCACAAACAAACAAACAAAAAAATTTCTGACTGTTCACATCTCATTTCTGACTGATATTTTGCAGAATTTGGTATCTTGGCACACCCAAATTGTCATGATTTTCTCACTTTCCTGTATGACTTACTTTCTTCCATTGAACAGAAAAGGAGACATTTTGTTGAGTGTTTACGCTGCTCTTTTCTATACAATGAAAACACACAATCACCAGCGGCTGTAAAGCTTTTAAAAAGACAAAAAAAAAAAAGCACCATATGGTTTAATTTGAGCTATTGTTGTCTGAAGCTTAATTAAAAATTAATCTAACTAGCTTGCAAGAGGAAATGGAGATCAAAAACTTGTCTGTGTATGAATCTGTCCAGCGGTAGACATATAGTTTGTGCTTTATGAACAGTGCCACTTGGTACTTCAAGTTTTATGGGGAAGATGAAATCTTTTATTGTGTTTGCTGTAGTATCATTTTTCATCCTGTCAGGAGCAGCACAATTTTCATCTGGAAACCAAAATGTATTTTATTTTTTTTTATTTTTTTACTGCTGTTGTTCCTGCATCCTGTTTTCATTTGTATAGATAGAACTGCTTTGATAATAACAGAAAATATACTGTTCTAAATTAAGATACAAAAAAGTAGGCTATTTGGATTAGTATTGTGGTTGTCAAAACTTAGTGGAGCATGTCGATAGTTAAATTGATTGACTATTGTTTGATATTTTGATAGTTTGGATTCAGGAGGATTTTTTCATACTCTTATTCAGCAAGGATGTATTAAACTGATCAACAGTCACAGAAATCTTTTGTAGCATTATAAATGTTTTTACTATTTAAAATCAATGCTGTCCTTTTGTGACACTGAGTGGAGTAATGGCTGCTGAAAATTCAACTTTGCATCACAGGATTAAATTACATTTTACAATATATTAACAATATTATGACATAAAACAGTTATTTTAAATTGTAATATTTCACAATGTTACTGTTTTTATTGTATTTTCAATCAAGCAGTCTTGGTGAGCAAAGAGACATAAGATACACAAGAGGCTACTGTATGGCAGTTAAACTTATTTCAGCTAAAATAACTGCTGAAATAACAAGTCAGTTGTTGACTGAGGAATGTGACAGTATATTGACAGAGTGGACAGTGGCTCACATACAGTCTATGAAGGAATGATCTGATTAGTCAGAAAGCTTAGGGATTGTCTATAAATTCTCCATCATGGTTGAACACGAACCTTAACGGCACAGTTCAAACTCAAAAATGTCATCATTTACTCACCCTCATGTCATTCCAAATTACTTTCTTTCATTTGTGGAACACAAAGATACTTACAAAAATATACATTTATTGTATACACTGTTGTTTAGATCCAATTTATTTTCAAAATATAATTTTGTGTGTTTTTATTTATAGACTTGGGTCAAACTTGTATGTACGTATAAATTTCTTTGCATTATATAACAAAATATCAATGAACAGCAGTCCAATCACAATGTGCAGTAGTTTGGTTGATAATCTCTCTCCTTTTATCTCCCTGCTATTTTTTCTGTCTCCTTCTCTGTCCTCCTGCTCCTAGCAGTCGACCTCACCTTGACTCCCTCCTGTAAGATACGTTCCTCTCAGAGTAACACTTCCAAACAGCCGGCCCTCCCTCACGCATTCACGGGTGATGAAAAGGATTGTTCTGCGGATCCGTTGAGCCCGCTGGAGCCCCACCAGTGGTAACACAGATAATGGCCTAGAATCATACTTTGGGAAAGTAGGCCGCTGACAGGCTCGTGCTTGTTCCCGGACCCCAGAGGTACGAGGGGAGGGACTCATTCAGGTCACAGCTGTGCTAGAGCCTCTCTCACTCTCTCTCTCTATTTCACTTTTTCCTTCCCTCTCCTCCCTGACCGTTCACTCCTGCCCTCACCCCGTCCTGACCCCCACTCTCAGGAAGACACTCACAAAGGTTTGCCTTCGATTCTGAACCCCTGCTGTGGAGGAGAAACTGTTGGTACACTTGTACCAATAATTTTTAATAATGTTTTTAATAATGTAGAAAAAAAATTTAAAGACCGTATGTTTTTTATATATATTTAATCGCACCTTTTTTATGATTGAAGGTGAGTGACACTGATACCAATACTACTGATGTCTCTAGGAAACTGTTCTTTTTATCCAAATATTTAACCATTGACTACACTGTAAAACCGGATAAGTTAATATAACTCAAAAAAATAGTTGAAACTGATTACATCGAAATTTTAAAGTTATATTAACTAAATTTTATAAGTTAAAGAAACATAATTTTTTAAGTAAATGTTTCTAAGTAATTTTAACTGATATTAACTTAATCTTACAAGTTACTACAACATTATTGATCAAGTTCATTTTACAAGGAGTTTTTGGGTTCACAGAACCAATTAAAATTAAATAAAGATGACTTAAA
>NW_015644625.1:609441-614219 GCF_001515625.1 Sinocyclocheilus rhinocerous | reverse complement strand
TCTGGGTCTCAGCTTCCCATCCTCCAGACCCATCAAGAATTTGTGGGTGAAGTCAAATGTATTGTCCAACTCTTTTAGGGAACTTAGATCCAAGGTGTACGTTAGTCCAAAAAGCATGACAAATGCATGAGCCAATAAGGGGAAATCGTTAACTGTTACCCAAAGTACAACTTCAGTCTTTTCTGAGCAGAAGAACGTGGCAACTGTTGAATTGTTACTAATGGACTGGATGTCAGTATTTCCTTCAGTGTGAAAATTAGAGACTTGAGTATAAGATTCTTGATTTAACATGGAATCTAATCATCACAGCCACACAATACTATGCATCACCCTAAAACTTCTGCGTGTATGACAATACAACCGAAATCAACTGTAGTTTCTTTATCAGCCATTAAGAAGTGTAACCACTGACCTGAAGTGTCACATATCCTGAAAAGCTGACTCAGTACTTCAGACACTTTTCCCACATTGCAAACTTAATAAAATAAAATCCGAGGCGAGTCAGCGAGCAACAACAACATGGCGTCTTTTCAAAAAGTTGCAGCAGCTAGTTGAGGGCGGAGCACGTAAGCACGTGCGTGACGTCAGACGGGATTGTACTAAAACTATTTGAGTACACTGCCAAAAACAAATGAAAGCATTTGAGTGCTGTAAACTTAAAATTACATTTTTATACTAATTACTCAAAAAATTGGAGGCGAATGAACGTTTTTATTTCTTTTGAGTAATTACAACCCAATTACTTTATCAAAGATTTACTATTTGGTCTTACAGTGTAGCCATTCAACATTACAATTCAATTCAATTCATTCAATTCAAGTTTATTTGTACAGCGCTTTTCACGATACAAATCATTGCAAAGCAACTTTACAGCAAATTAAGTTTCTACAATATTTAGTGGTAGCTTATCAGTGATGACTGTCAGTTAGTGTACATATGGCAGAAATGTACGGAAAAATCAATTAAAGACGTAATCAAACAGACGATGAACACTATTAACAGCAATTATTATATGATGCAATCAAACTTATAGCAAAATGTGGTAGTTCTGTATTACAAGAGCTATCAACTTTAACATTTATTAGACTTAAAAAAATAAAAACTTCTAATTTAAGTGAACTTAAAACAATCTTCACATAAAACCATTATAATAAATGTCATACCTGTGCCCTTCAGCAAGAAATATACAGAAATTGAATAAAGTTATCAAACACTAAATTCTATATTAAATATAGATGAATCCTTAAAGCTACAAAACTTATTGATTTCCTCTTTTTTCTTTTGTTTTTTGATTAACAGACTTCACAGCAGCTGGGTTATTAGGTTATTTGGCTGCTATTACTTTAAGAGCTGCCACTGCTGAACGTGACGCAGATCTGACATGTATGCTCGTAGTTTTATTCACACTTTAATATGAAATGACACAGGCTACAGTGCGCACCACCGTATTTTTGCGTGCAATTGAAGAGCACATGCTTCGAGCACAGTATAATGGCTGATCGGACAGGAAAATTAGTTTTTACTGACATATGGGCCTGACAACATCTCATCTGACCGCAATTTACTGATGTTGTCTTGAAGCTCCTCGTCACCTGTACCGTTTCTGCGTTCGTTTGACTAGCGCCTGGCACTAAGGCAAAGAGGAGTGTGAGTCTAAAAAATGACCTGTTTGATATGGTTGTAAAGATGTTCTGTGTGTAAATAAATGCAATTATTGTCAAGAAAAAAAGCGACAGAAGCAGCAGTTTTGAGTGGGGTGGCCAACCCTAGCTCCACCTCTGCGTTAACTGTGTTAAATATTTTTAATGCCGTTGAGCTGGAAAAAATAATCGCATGCGTTAACACACTTATTTTGGCAGAACTAGTTGAAACATACTCTAAAGTACATGAATACAGACACTTCTAGCTACACTAAGCTTGATTTCACATGTGTCATTGTGTAATTCTCAACTCAAGTGCATGGTGTATTCTCAGTGTTGCTACTAGGAGTGCTATTGGGGACATTTGTGTAAGCTGTCTTCTTCTACAATCAGTTTTCTCTTTTAAAGGCAGGGTAGATGATTTGGTTCAAAAAATTTTTTTGTTAAAGTCTGTTCACATCCTGATAGCAATCAATAAGTTAAGTGGTCTAAATGTATTTATACACTCTAAAAAATGCTGGGTTAAATATAACCCAGCGCTGGGTTAAAAAGGGACAAACCCAGCTATTGGGTTGTTTTGACCCAGCGGTTGGGTTCGAAACAACCCAACCGCTGGGTCAAAACAACACAATAGCTGGGTTTGTCCCTTTTTAACCCAGCGCTGGGTTATATTTAACCCAGCATTTTTTAGAGTGTATATATTTATATCATCTGTAGAAGGTGTAGAACCATAAATTGTTTGTCTGTTCAAGGGCTATGATAGGCTGTCCTACCTGCCTGTCAACATATGTATTTGCATACCTCCACGCACCCTGTTCACGAAGACATGATATGTCATCAGCGCATTCCATTACACTATTGCAGACAAAGTAAGAATGGAAGGTGTTATTACTGTAATATTATGTGATTTGCACTGATATGTTTTCTTACCGGTGAATGAGACATGAGGCAATCTGACAGCATTGCATTCAACCCTTCACCAGTGGCGTTTCTCATTGTGTCGCTGGTTAGCCTCTGATTTGCTTGTGCGCTTTCATGTGTTTTGGAGGTGGTGTGGCTTTGGAGAGTGATTTGCAGGGAGGGTGGGATCTTATGCTTTCAAAGCTAGTTTGCTATTGCTAACCTCTCCGAAATTGCCTACCCTACCTTTACTTCAGCTAATGTCATAGTGAAAGTTTATGAAGAATCTTGCTTTTCACATCAGTGTAGTATTCAATTTTAAAATATACCACTATATATATAATATATACCGACTATACCATAATACTGCTGTTTAGATGCAATCTGGGAATTTTTGTTGCGCAATAGCCTACTGAGCTTTTTTGTCAGACAAACCTCTTTAAACTAAAATATTCACTTGAAGTAATTCCTGCAACAACATTTTAAGCTGGAAAACAAAGTTATTGATAGTTTTTTTTTACTAAGTTACTTCTGTTGTTCTTGCACCCTGTTGGGTTTTTTTCATGCTGAATGTTTGGATAGTAAAATAGCTTTTTTGTTGTTGTTTGTTTGATTGCCATTGTGTATAAAATTTTTTGACTATAATATGTCAAAATATAATACATTTTTGAAAACAGATTTTAAGTTAACATTTCAATAATTTAAGACATTCACAAGTTCAAGGTTTTCTGACGTTGGTTAATGGTCACATGACATGCAGGTAATTTGTTTTATTTTGATTAGTTTACATTTTTATTATTTAATAATTAGCTTTTCATCAACTCACAAATCCCCTGCAGTTTCTTTTCAAACCCTCAGGGCTTTGTGAACACTAGTATGGGAGACCATAGACGCAAGGCAGCTTAAATAAATGCAGCCTCATCATCCACCATTTCAGACATTTTTCATGCAGTCTCCTGTTGATGATTCTCCAGTATGGGTATGAGCAATATCTGTTGAGTTGGCACAAAATACAGTGCTTTGTGGTGATTATAATGTACACACCTGCATTAGAACCACTTCAAACCTTCTGTACCATTACACAGCTGTGTGAAATGCTGTTTTATAAAACCCTTTTGCAAATAAATAACTTATTTTCAATATACACTACTGTTCAAAGCATTCAATTTCAAGGAATAAATGGTCATTTTGGACATATTGACAATAATATATGTTTCTTGATCAGAAAATCAGCATATTAGAATGCTTTCTGAAGGACATGTGACACTGAAGACTGGAGCAATTATGCTAAAAATTCAGCTTTGGCATTACAGGAATAAATTACATTTTAAAATATAATAATACATAAAAAAGTTATTTTAAATTGGAATAACATTTCACAATAGTAATGTTTTTACTGTGTTTTAATCAAATAAATGTAGCCTAATAAGAGACTTATTTTGAAAACATAAATTCTTACTGATCCCAAACGAACGGTAGTATTTACTTACAATTGAAAACCTAAACCTTTTATTTTTCATGAATGCAAGAATATATCGAATGAATGAAAACTGATATCAAAGTAAAAAAACGTAAAGCCATTTTTATAGTTCTAGCGTTAGCATAGTTTTTGTGTTTTGCCTTTTGCATTGTAGCATTTTAGCCAGTTTAACAGATGAAAAGTATTTAGTGCCATGTCATTTCAAACCTGTATGACTCTCTGCTATTGTCACGGATCGGCTACTGTGGAGGAGCGCGGAGCGAGGAACGAGGAGACGTGAAGTACATCAACAAGGAAGTTTAATAGAAGAAAGGGAACCAGGAAACACACGTAGCTGAGGAGGTGGACATCAACAGACATTCACAAAACACAGAACAGAGTCTGACATTACTCCCCCCTCCCGGAAGGCGTGTCCCGCGCCGTAACAATTCCACCAGGGAGGGGGGGTGGGCGCCCTGGAGGCTGGTGAAGAAAATAGTCTGACATAGGGTGGGCGCCCTGGAGGCTGGTGCAGGATTGGGACATGGGGAATACCTCCAGGGTGGATCAGGCAGTCCAGGGTGCCATGGAGGCACAGGGAGCTCAGGGGCCATGGCGGAGCAGGGAGCTCGGGGCGCCATGGCGGAGCAGGCAGTTAGGGGCACTATGGCAGAGCAGGCAGACTAGGAGGCCATGGCGGAACAGGGAGCTCGGGGAGCCATGGCTGAACTCGGGGACAGGAGCCCTCCGTGGGCTAAACTCGGGAACAGGAGCCCTCT
>NW_015644625.1:598778-609317 GCF_001515625.1 Sinocyclocheilus rhinocerous | reverse complement strand
AAGGTGGAAGAGAGCACTGTACATTCCCTCCCCCCACCTACAATCCCTGCCGGTACGAGACTCGAACCCACAACCTTTGGGTTACGAGTCCGGCTCTCTAACCATTAGGCCACGACTTCCCCTGTGCCAGAACAATGCGATGAAGCGTGCAGCGATTTACATAATCGTGGGGGGGGAAACACAAGAAAACAAAATACTTTCAAAAACAGAAAAAAACTAGGGGAGAAGAGGCGCCGCTCACTTTCTGTTTGCGGTACGGTGTTCTGTCACGGATCGGCTACTGTGGAAGAGCACGGAGCGAGGAACGAGGAGACGTGGAGTACATCAACAAGGAAGTTTAATAGAAGAAAGGGAACCAGGAAAACACACGTAGCTGAGGAGGTGGACATCAACAGACATTCACAAAACACGGAACAGAGTCTGACAGCTATGAAGCACATTGCATTCAAAAATGTATTAGATTTTGATTTTCATTGGATAGAGAAAACTACTAACACATTTTCCAAACTTTTGTGTTCTACAGAATAAAGAAATGCAAACAAGGTATGACATGAGGGTGAGTAAATAATGACAAATTGTAATTTTTGGGTGTACTTGTTTTTTTGTTTTTTTTTTAAATGAGGAAACTCACTTAAATGATAAATTCAGCCTTTACATGTCAGACTTTGGACTACTCATTCACAGGTGAGGTATGATTCAGGCACAGTAACTTATGCAGAAGCAGAGTTTTCCTGTAATGAGGTCGTACTGAAGCCGTACTGGATTATTAGCGAACTCACTGTACAATACAACACTGCTGCTGTGGATGTTGTCAGTGGGAAGCTCACTTCTGGCTTAGGTGGGGAGGAAGTACGACAAAGAATTTCAGAGATTTGTGATGTCGAACAACAAACTTGTGCAATCTGAAGGGGCTGTAACTGCAGCAAGCGAAGACCATCAGACACCCACGGTGCTGCTCCAGAAGCACTTCCAGTGTGCAAGCTGCAACATCCTGTAATTAAACTGCTGACAATCTGAAATACATCATCCTGTGATCACACAACCATGGGATGGCTCTGTTTCAGCCCCTGAGACCTAAAAGCAATGGAACCCACATTTTGCTGTGTGTCAGACAGAAGCGTTGTATTGTTACTACAGGCGAGCTTCAAAAATACAGCTGCCACATCCTTTGACAATCCCAGAATTCTGTATAAAGATGAGACGAAGAGAAAGAAAATGTACTGTCGGAATGAGAATGGAGAAAATTAACTAAAGGGATGGATAAGAGGGAGAGTCGCGCCTGACCCAGATCGGGAGAAGGTAACAGCATCACGCGCCTTTGACGGCGGGATTTTTACAAGTGCCGTTTGATGTTGCACAATTAATGCATGCTTCACACATGAAGGGGCCATCTGCACGTGCACAAAAGCAGGAGGCGGGACTTTAAGATGACAAACACACCAATGAACCAATCAGCAGAGTGAGCTGGGTTGACTGACAGGCCAGAAATGATGAGGTCATCCACTCAGGCAGCAGTAAATACAGGTTAAAGATCCGTTCTACTGGATTCCTTGATCACAGAAGCGTTCCTGCTTTCGCGTGGCCTCATTAGGTCTCAGCTCTGCGCTATCCACTGTGTCCTCTGTGCTCCAAACTCACACCCAAAGTATTTATGTTAAAGAGGCTAAATTTAGTCTCACTCATTCTTTCTCTCTTCCTCTTCCACTCTTCCTCCTAGTTTCACCTTTAGTCTGTTTTGAACCAGATCTGCGTATGAGTATCTGTATGTGGCGGCATGTTATTTTTACTCTGGTCCACATCCTGTGTTGTGCACTAATGATTATCCTACAATTTCCTGGCAGTCACCCTGCTGCATTCTCATCCAGGTCTAGTGTCAGTTTAAAGGAGCAGTTCTGCCAAAAATGATCAATCTGGCATTATTTACTCACCCTCATGTTGAGACAAACCTGTATGTTGTGTTATGTTTTGTTCGTCAAACACAAAAGGAGATATTCTGATGCTGCTTTACAGGGAAAAAAATCTAATTGTGAATTTTCTGATAAAAAAATTGTGATTAAAATATTTAAAATGTGATTAAAAACAATAAAAATAACAATAACAACAACAAAAATTATATTTATTAATTATAAATAATAATAATATAAATAATATAAATATTTATATAATAATAATTATTATTATTATTAACAAATACATATTGTAATATTTCACTGAAAAATAAAATGAGTATTTAAAAATACTATAATAATTTTATTTTACATTACAACTGTGAAATTACAATACTAATATTTATGTATATATTAATTTATTTATTTTCATATTTATTTTGGTGTAAGCCCTTAAAAGTTTTTCTTTTGTTGACAACAGCTGGTGCACTGGGCAATGATTTTTGGGTCATGATTTTTGTTTTATTTCAATGAATTATGCAGCCATATCATACAGGTTTGTAAATAAATAAACAATGTCAGAATTGTACTATTCCTTTAAAGGAAGTTATGACATATAAAAAGTAATGATGAATGACAGGGTGAGTGTGATTTTAGCAGGAGGTCCTGCCCAGGGCACAGATGACTGCATTTTGTTTTCCATCCTGTGTGTCTGTGTGTGTGAGACACAGATTGCGGTGTGTGAAGGTGGTCAAGCATGTGAGCGTTCGCCATTACACACAACTGCATGTATCAGTGTGTGTGTGTGTGCTCAAGTTAACGTCTCTAGTGACCCGTAACATATGTGTGTGTGTGTGTCTGTGTGTGTTTGTGCATTTGTGTGGGAGGAAACAGTTTTCATCATTTTCCTGCAGTCCTGTATCACCGCATTTGATGGGAGATTGCCTCTCTCTCGCTCTCTCTCCATTGCATCATTCAGGTGGGCGATGAAGTTGATTAGCTCAGTATCTGGTTAGATGGGCACCACTTTAGTCCTTAATAAAAGCATTCTCACATGCTTGAAAGCAGAACTGAAGTGTGTGACACTGGCTACTTTCGGAATAGCATACTACATACTTCATATTACAATACTAGTCTTAATATTTCTGCAGCATGCAAATATTCTGTATGCATGAACTACCTGGATGACCTACGACATTTGCCAAAATGTGCAGTATACAAAAGAGTACTGCAGTATGCAATGCACTGAGCACTGAGCCCTATATCCCACAATGCAGTGTACTTGACCTTCCATTTCCAGTGTGACAAATCAAGCGAGTATTATCAGCTGCAATGCTTTACATCTTTTTCTGGCCTCACTACTTGAACAGACTGCCAAGAGTTAAGATGACTTTATAGAAACTTGGATTAAAAATGCAAAAAACTGAAACTTGACTCCACTTACTGTAATATGCTAATTTACTGCATATGAAAACATTTTGTAATTACCAGAAAGAGAGTCTGACTTTCTAAGTTGGGGGAATGTAAATTTAAAAATAATGGTGGAAACAAATTGATATTGGTTATGATTAAGTAATTGTGAATATTTTCTTTACAATTTTCATTTGTACACATTTTTTGTATTGTAAATGAATAAAAGCAAATCAATGTGCTTTTTGAAGCAACAGGCTTGTTTGACTAAATATTTCCCATCATTTTCTGTGGCAGAGGAAGAATGTTAAATACACTGACAATGCATAAGTTACACACTTAATGTGCAATTTTTTTTTCTTTAAATGGTTTTTGTCAGTAGTAAAATTGAAAGAATTTTGAAATTGGCCAATGCATTCATTTTTTTCAAAACAAAATCACTTAAATGAACACAATTACATTATAATTATGACTTCCAAACTCATAAGCAGGAACATCCCAAGAGGATCAAACATGCATGTAATGAGGTCATGTGACAAAGTTAATGAATAGGAGAAACCGCAATGCGCAATATGACGGCTCCAGTCCTGCCTTCTAAATAAAAGAGTCACTGCCATTAGAAGCTCTGGTTCCCATAGAAACCTGAGACTCGCATACACTTAGGACTGCACATGCGCATTGGTGGGACCGATCTGAAAAATATACTTTGTTAATGCTATTTATGTCACGTCTGTCTAAGGTTTTTGTTCATGTTTCATGTTTTCAGTTCAGGTCTATCAAGTCATGTCTTTTATGTCCTATCTTTTAGTTTGGTATCAGTTATGTTTCCTGATTCATGTCATGTGACCTCCTATTCCAGCTTGTTTCTCGTGTCTTGTTTTCATTGTCTTTTCTCATTATTAGTTCTGTTCTCTCACTGGTTCATATCCATTTGTCTTGTTATCTTGTTAAGCAGTTCTTGTCTTGCATTTAAGTCCTCATGCTTGACATTTTTCCTTGTTGTGTATTGAAGCACTTTATTGTTCCATGACGGGTCATTGCTTTTGTCTAGTAAAGCTATAGTTTCTCATCTGGGATTAAGTTCAGAGTTTATGTTTTGGATAAAATCTATTCCATCTTCCCAACATTAGACACTGGACCACAGCATTAATATGGTTTCTATAATGTTTACAAGTATCATGGTAATACCATGGTATTCTTTGAAGTGTCTTTGAGTAATATGTAAAAATATTCTTGTTGAAAAAACACCATTATATTATCATGCCTTTTTAGGTTCAATGTTTTGGTATTATCATGTTTTTTCTGAACATGGTACTATGGTAATACTATGTTGTTTTGGACACGATACCATGGTAAAACTTAAATTATTCAAAATATCTTGGAGAAACATCTAATTATTGGAATTCATCTTTCCAACATTAGACACTAGTACCACAGTATTCCCATGGTTTCTAGGACACATAAAAGTATCATGGTAATACCATGGTTTTCTATCAAGTTTCTTAGAGTAAAGTGTAAATAATTATGAAAAGCACACAATCTTCTTCACTAAAAGCACCATGATATTATCATGCTTTTTTGAAGTACATTGTAATGGTACTAACATGTTTTTGTCTTTTTTTCTGGACACAATACTATAGTAAAAGTTTATTTTGGACACGGTACCAAGAAACATCTACATAATTATGCCAAGCATCCTATTTAACGCTATTGGCTTGCATTTATTTTATTGCTTATGGTTTTAATGCCTTTATAATGCTATTTCAGCATTTATCAGACAAGCCAGACTTTATTGCTTATTTGAAATATGCCATTTAAATGAGTTTGGCCAGAGATTTCAGTATTTCTCCTTTCAGATATATAAGAGGTGGTCTTGCATGCCTGAAGTAGCTGCATTGTAAATATGGCCATCAAGTAAACTAATGTTCCTTAAAAAGTACTTTTATACTAAATTGTGCAACATGGGTTTGGCTAGTTAGCATAGTTCAGTTAGCTACACCATTCAGATAGTCATTCAAAAGTATCTATGGGATTTACAGATCAGGTTATTGGCTGATAAAATCCACTACAAAAATGCTTTGATGTAAATTGGAATGTTAAATGATAGTGTCACAAATCAAGCCTCTGTGGCTCCCTCCAATCACCACCAGCGGGAACCATCACCGGAATATTAACCGGTTCTTTCGGACTTCATTTCCCATCACCCCATGCCTGAGACTGATCACCTGCACAGGTGTTAATCATTACCCAGACTATTTAAGCTGTGCCTTCTCTACCCTCTTTGCGAAGTCTTGTTTTGCTACTGCTGACATTACGAAGCGTTTGTTCCCTGTTTGATTTCCTGTCGCCTACCTGGATTGTTTATTCTCTTCTGATCGTTTGCTGCCTGCCTTATTGACCCCTGCCTGTCTAGTGGATTTACTCTATTCTCTGTCTGCCGCCTGCCTCGACCATTTGCATGGACTCTGTTTATGATTCTGCCTAGCCTATACTTTGTTCTTAATGCTGCTAACTGAACTTTGCCTGTCTGACTCATCTTGTGTATTAATAAAGCTGCACATGGATCCCAACGCCACTGACTCTTCGTCACAGATAGTTTTCTTCAAATGTGATATAATAAACACAATTGGTTTGATTAGAATTGCATAATGTCCACATGCTATTTTTTAAACAAAGTTAGCAATATTCAGTATATACTGTGCAGTATGCAGTACTCTAAAATTCCATTCCAAACACTGCCTGAGCGTTTGCCCCTGTGTGCAAGAGAAAGAGATTGCTGGGACACAAGCGCATGCACATCCATCCATCCATCTATCTACTGTCAAGTGCCTAATTCCCCGTCTCTCCCACTTCTCATCCTCCGCACTTTTCACACATTCCCCCTCTCTTTTCTTTCACCTGCTCCCGTTTCATTTATCGCCAGGCTCATGTCAACACTCTCTCTTAGTTTCAGTGTTGGGCTTTAACATCCCGTTCATGTTGCGTGTCAGCGCTCGGCAGGAGGCATGCATGAATTAACACAGGCACAAAATCTGGAGAAAAATTTCGATTTTTTAAGCTGTTTCGATAATGCCATGAAAGTGTGTGTTTATGACTGCATGCAAATAATATATTCCCGCTTCAAAACCTCTCCATTCCTAGGGTCCAAGAACACCTATTAGTACCAATCATAAAAAATACACCATGATGCAATTAGAATAATCTAGTCATTATTGTCGCATTACTACATTCCTTGAGGAGACAGATGGCAGTGAGGCGCATTCTGTCTCACGGAGAATGCAGCACATAATAACTTGTGGAAATGAGCAAATTCATCTCAAGCAATCTACTCGCTTACTTTGTGTTTGTCTCAAGCGTTCCATCTTCTATGCACCACTTTTACTCTCTGTTACTCCCTAGAACAATTTGCAAAAATTACTACAGTATTACCACAGACATGGTACAATAGTGATACTTTGGTTTTTTGGACATGGTCCCATGGTAAGATATCTTGGAGCAACATCTAAATAATTATGGAATCTTATTCCATCTTCCCAACTATGGACATTGGTACCATAGTATAACCATTGTTTCTAGACTAGAACAAATATACAAGCATAATGGTAATACCATGGTATTCTTTGAAGTTTCTTTGAGTAATATGTGAATAATTATCCCAAGCACACCATCTTCTAGACTAAAAAACACCATGGTATTATTTTCAATGTTTTGTTATTACCATTAATTTTTCTGAATATGGTACTATGATAATACTATGTTTTTTTTTAGACATGGTACAATGATAATACTTGGAGCTATGATATCTTGGAGCAACATCTAAATAATTATGCTAAGCATTTCATCTTCCCAGCACTGGACATTGGTACCATAGTATTACCATAGGACACATACAAGTATCATGGTAATACCATAGTATTCTTTGAAATTTATTGGAGTAAGCATGTAAATAATTATGCAAAGCACACAATTTAATTTAATAAAACACCTATTATGCTTTCTAATGTACAATATAACCATGTTATTTTTTTCTCTTGACACAGTACAATATTAAAACATTTGGAGGTCCAAGCAAAATCTAAATAGTCATTTCAAGAATCACATCCTCCAAATATTGGACATTGCCACACAGTATTACCATCGTTTATAGACTAGATCACATAAATCTCAGGTTTGGTGTTTTCCAAACCTTACAAACAAGTTCTGTGGTTGTACCATAGTACAGTGATGTTATCAGATGATAATACCATAGTACTGAAATTCATGTACCCTGGTATCTACAAGGTATATGTTCAAAATATCATAGTACTTTTTGGTACGTTTTAAAATATCATAGTACTTTTTGGTACATTTTTAGTGTAACAAAACTGTACCATGGTAATGTCATGCTTTTTCGAACATGGTAGTATGTTTCTTGAATTTTTGGACATATACCATGGTAATACCATAGTACTGTCAGACCTACACTGGAGTACCATGCAATATATGCATATATCTATCAAAAGCACCATGCTGCTTTTATAATCAAGGATAACCCACTGTACTTTTTTCCTAAAGGTTTCTATGAACCATCAGGCAGTTTCTCACTTCCGCTGTGTCCTCCTCATACCTTTCTCACCGTCACACTGGCTGCTTTGCCTTCCTCGTACACCAGCTATATCTGGACACGCTCTCACACAGACCTTCCCTAAAGCTTAGTACCCAAGATACCTAACGGTTAATATTACATAAATGTGACACATATGCTGCACTATGATTATTTAATGCAGAATGGCATATGTTGCTAAATAATTACAGGCGACCACACTCCAGGGTTGAAGGGATAGCCCTTACAGTACACAACACCTCTCTCTCTGCCCAAACCACACTTGCTCACACACTATGGTGGCCCAAAACGTGCCTCCCCTGTCCATTCTTATTGTTTTCCATAATCCAAACAAATTGATCACATATACACAGGGGATAGATGCTTTTGGGTAGCTTTTCAGTATGCACAGGCATTGCTGAAGTCTAATTAACCCCTCTCTCCACTGACCGCCCACACTATACATCCACATACACATATCCCATCATCCAGTGATGGCATAGTCTCTTAACGTATTTATGCATCACATCACATGAAATATATAGTACTGCAATGCAACTTGTTTTTCTGCAATAACATTTCGCTTTAATGCCACTGGGATTTCTGGATGCAGCGCATCCTCTATGTGCATTCCTTGTTTACAGTGTGTAACGCTGTACCAACGAATCGATAAACTGCTTCGGAAAGATACACTAAAATACCCTCATAGGCCGTCTATGCAAGGATGTGTATGCCAGTGCACGAACTGACATTGCGAGGATCTCAGCGCATTTTCCCCGCATTACAAGAGTGTACTCGTGCAAGGTCTCGAGGCATTGCACATTTCACATCATTACACGCACAATCGATACGGTAACCCACAAGATCACCTCGTTATCCGAGCGCTGGTAGCTACCCGACAAGCGCGCGCACTGACATTAGAGTAAAAGATGCGACTGGGCGAGCGCAAGGAGATGCATGAAACAATGCAGGAATGCAATGCAAAAGCCACGCTACCTTTAAGTCGTCCTTTCGCCGTCATCCTCAAACTGCCAAAAATATTTCATTGGATCGAGATGTTAATCTCTCTTCTCTCTCTCTCTCTCTCTCTCTCTCGGGTAACCTGGCACTCTATAACAGTTCATCCATCCGCCATCAGGCGCGCGCAGCCGTCGATGCGCTCCACAGATGTGGCAAGCTGTTTCGCTTTTATTCTTTAAAACTGTCTTAGATTTATGTGACTACTATTTAGTTTTAATTACTACATGTATACATGTAATATAGATTCTAGTACCTATTCCAATAGTGACTAGCCTTTATCTACAAAAAATAGTAAAAACAATGTTCACTCAGAAATTGCTAGCAAATTCACAAATATTAACAAAGAAAAAGCAAGTAACACATTGAATTAAATGTGCCATTTTGAAGTAGAAACACTGATTGAAAATAGTATTTTCTTTTTAAAAAATGTCCTCCAGTAATCTTTGTTTTATTTACATCTTCGAAAAAGAAGATGTAGAAGAAAAGATGTAAAGGCATTTGGCCCCCCCTAAATTTGGAATCATATCACACCAAACAATTTTGGGTGAAATGCGCAGTTTGTCATGTAAACTATATAAAGAAAAACATCACCAGCTGCTAAATTCAAATCTGCATTCGCTAGCTGGCACAGAGCCAGAGACGCACATGTTTTTAAAGCACTGCACATTATAACCAATCCCATACGATTTTGTTGAGCTTATGAATGCAAGTACCAATCAGACGCGTTCAGATGAGTCATCGCTGAAACACGCTGTTTTGTCACCACGCGCGCTGGCTGACTTAATTCTCTGGCTAATTCTCTCATCAGAAAAAACAAAATGAAGATGTACGAATGTAAGTAAGATATTAATTTCACAGTGTAAACAGCTTTAGAGATTATTATGGGACTTTTTGAGAGTGCTTGAACTCGCTGGACTTAAGTGAAAATGTTCTTTGATAATGTAAACGTTCTTTGCTCTCTTTTTGTACAATGAACAATTCATAGGCTAATTAGTAACTTACAATGTTTTTATTAAATTCACATTAAATACAAAGTCAGTCATATTAAAATATTTTATGACACCCATATCTGGTACTTAAGTAAAAAGACAGATTTTTATGCAAAGTTAATAGATTACACTATTAGGCTACTTTGCCCATCGCCCATTATAGATTAAATCTATAAAGGTGCAAAATGCATTTACTTACACATATTTGAGAATCGAGATATTTCATGATATATTTTGGTATATTTCGAATAAAAAATAAAAAAATAAAAAATAAACCCCTGCTGAGAAAAACAATTGACACCATTAGAATTTTTTTTATGTTTTACTGGTTACAATGGGACTTGTATTGGTTTTACTGGAAACTGTTATGGACCCTGTTGGTTTCTACTGATAATTGGTTGCCTTCTATTGGTGGCTTGTTAAAACCAATAAATCCGAATGGAATAAGTCCCAAAACACACTACAGAAAACCATTTTTTAAAGGTTTTAATGGTTAAAAGTTAATGGTTTGATGTTTGTAATGTTATTTGTTGTGGAAACCATTACAATTTTCTGTGATGGTTTTATTGTTTGTTTTTTTCAGTAGGGACATAAGCCCATATCAGTTTTACAGTGGTATTGTGGCTGCTGTGTGTCACATGACAAGCATGAG
>NW_015644625.1:590073-598669 GCF_001515625.1 Sinocyclocheilus rhinocerous | reverse complement strand
GAGTTTGTTTACAGGAGCAAAGGAAGCAAAGTTTCCTGACTTTATCAAAGGAAAACCAGTCTCCTCTTGGCTTATATCGGAATCCTCCGACATTTTTCTTTACAAATCCTTGTTTTGTACTTCTAATTAGTGACCGTTGTTTTGTTTTGATCTTTCTCCTGCGCTTCCACGTTCGTCACTTCTGAGAGGCTTTAATATAACTCCGACTGGATTCGTCTGAAAGAAGAAAATCATACACACCTAGGATGCCTTAAGGGAGAGTAATTTTTGAGCTAATTTAAATTTTTGGGTGAACTAACCCTTTAAAGTAGGTTAAGATGAATTTTAAAATTGTGCCCCCTGTGGTCACTGTGGTCTAGAACCGCCCATATCTCTTTGGTTTTGAGACTTTAGTGTTTGCAACTTTACAGATCTTCTTTATGCACCAAGAGCTTGTAACACTCCAAAGAGAAAGGAAAAATTGAAATCGCATCATATGACCCCTTTAAGTGACTAGTTGCAAAAAATAAATAATACACTAAAAATGTGTAGAAACAATTTTCACTCAGAAAGTGGTACTAAATTTCACAATTACATAGAAATATTAAGGAACACATTGAATTAAACTTGAAATTTTGAAATTTAAAAACGGAATTTGTATTTTTTGAAAAACTTACTCCAATAATCTTTTATTTACAACTTTTAAAAGTCATTTTTACCGTGTAGAATGTAGTAAATAAGCACTTGTTACTAATTTGCTAACATAAAAAATTTACGTTTTAGGGAAAACATGTTAAAATGGCTTGCCATGCCTCTCCTGCATCAGCATCGCTGAGCATATAGGGAACCTTAATGGGTTGCCAATCTCATATAATGGAAAGAGTTTTTTGGATGCAAACACACCATCTGAAGCATTCTTTGATCACTGATCAATCATCGATGCATGACGTATGAGGTTTTCAAAAAATATTCGATAAAAAGATTTTCCTTAAAGCGCATCATTACAGAAACAGAATAATCGCGAAACATGCACAATCGCACATAACGCTGCATGCTTAAAAATGCTGAGTACGATTAAAAAGGTACACAACACAATGCACTTACATTTGATCACGCGGTCGGTAGGGTTTAAACCCACGATGTCTGCGCTGGACATTCTCATGGGTTGTTGTGGATAACGGGGAAAGTGCGCCTACTCCTAACGGGTGAGCGTGCGGTCTTCGGTGCTGCGGGATGCGCGGGCTGCAGAAGCCGCATCACTTGGTGCGTCTCTCCTCCGTCCACCGTCGGTCAGGGGGGAAGATGTGTCGCAGTTGATCCGGGGAAACTGTTATGCTGGAGATGCTGGACTTTGCCTAGTGCCGTGTGGGGGCGGATGGGTAGACAGATAGATGGATGGATGGATGGAGCAGCAGGAGGGGGCCTGGGAGACTTCTGCTCGGTTCAGGGTATCCTCAGCGCGTTGCAGCACCACCCCGACATGGCGAAGACAGGAACTCCCACGCTCTGGCTTGCAGGGACTGCCTCATACTGCCATCACGCGGAGGCTGACTCGGGGTTTCCCTGCGCACGAGATGAGAGAGCGCGCGCGCGCACCCAGGCCTTGTTGCTGCTTTATTGACGTCAGTCTTTTTAATGCTTCATGGCGTAGAAAGTCAGAAGGCGGCGTAGGAATCTTACTGTATTGTGAATGTTATAAGAACAGATCTATCTATCTATCTATCTATCTATCTATCTATCAAACAAACCATTTTGGAATGCTGTTTCATTAACGTAAGTACAAAACAATTCTCGGTTTTCATTGTTTTTTGGCACTGCACCATAGTAATACCATGGACTTTTGAACATGTAGGCTACCATGGTAATAAAATGTTATTCTTTTAATTTCCACAGAGTTGCATGCAAATAATGTATGATAGTCATTCAATAGCAAGTTCTATATAAAATCCACCTTACCTTACCACTACTACATCAACATAGTAGCCTACATTTTAAATATACCACCTGGTCCATTTTTAAATGTTATGCTTTCATCACTCTCTATTTTGCACTATTTTGTTGTCATGTATTAATAATCAGCATTATTTTGTGCTGTACCATTGACAATTTCCTTTGAACCCAGTGTGTCAGTACTGTTCTGTTCTATTCCACCATTAGGCCTAAAGGCCGTTGTTTTTTTTTGCAATGAATGTGATTGTCTGAATGGGGTAGAGGGCATAAACCTGTGCAACGGGATAAAGATATCACAATGAAACAAGGTATTTTAGGAATATAGGCCGATAGTTTGATCTTTTTGGATTTGTGTAATCATGATTATGTGAGGATCAGACAAAAGCAGCCTAAAATATTTGTTAAAATATTAGAAAAGAGAACAAAAACAGGTAAGGCAATAAATAATTACAATGCATCAGATTAAGTCAAATCATATAGATAGATAGATAGATGATTTAAGGAAAAATATGCATGTTTGAATTTGAGCTATAGAGGTCATGCAGGAATAAACATAAAAACATACCTATACAGATTAATGTGGCATGGTTAAAAGAATTAAGTTCAAATAATAAAAATTTATGTACAGCAGTGGTTCTTATTTACGCACACATTCCCTCATCTATGAACGATAATCTCGTATTTTGCCGCGATAAACCATTATCAAATATCAAATATCCTTCCGCACTGGTGAAACTTCCTCTGAACGAGGGTATATGTGTTATTGCCATTCATGTTAGAATGGAATAAACTGTTTTACTCATATGAATATGAGTCGCATGAACACCACTTACAATAAACATCTCGACATATCATACTTATATCCTCCTTATTCTCTCCATTCTATTACTGAGCTGACCATCAAGCTCGTTTGTCGGCTCCGAAATGGAAGCGTTCAAACACAGGCTTTCATTTGGGCTCTATAAGTGTTGAAGTCGCTGAGCGCGATCCGCCATTTTGGCACCGCTATTGCATCAGTTTCGTGATTCACTACCGCACTATCTAGCAACTGGCGTCGGCGCGCAATCTGTCTCCGGCGACTACGTCCATTGGCGGAAGGATCTGATTAGAGTAGCGCAGTGTGCGTGATGCGGTAGCTGCTCTCTGCCGCTGCTGCAGGAGGAAGACCGAACCGCTACCAGCACCACCTTTCAGTTTCGCCTTCAAATTACACCAACCGGCTCCGTCACACACAGAACACCGACTGAATTATTACCCCAAGGCGTCCCTTATTAAGACACCGGAGGGGTTGGTCGCGTCGAAATTGAAGAAGCGCTGTTTTAATCGAGTATAAGGCGGGTTTTGTGTGTTTTTGACAGCAGTAACAGCACAACAATGGCTCTGAAAAGAATCCACAAGGTAAGAGAAGGAAGTCACGGGCGCCATTGCCCTATTCCGCATTGAAAACGCACCATCCTTACTCATTTACGCCGGAAAGGCGATTTAAGGGATGTTATTGAGAAGTTAAACGTGTTAAGTGTGACACTGGTGGGGATGACAAGTGTAGTAAAGCTCGACGGTTCGGCCCGGGTTAACGGTTAGCATTATAGCTGGCGACCCTCCGTCGAACTGTGTGTGACTGATATGAAATGTGTATTCGGTCATTGCTTTTGTATTTCCCTTCTCGTTTTTATCTTAAACGGATATAAATAGTCAATTGAAATTGAAGTAGGGTTGAAATGGTTCGCTTGAGGATTAATGTAAGATCATGATAACGTGTTAGCATGCTAACCCCTCGTTGCCACCAATGCTAAAGGCCCATTTGGAAACCTTGAACAGAGATCGTTTATATCCACCACAACTTCATCAATTTACTGTATTTTTACTATTAATATATTAGTGTACGGTATTATTATATTATACTAATTTATTTCGTGTTGGTTTGGGTTGTTAACTGGCTAACCGCTCCGGTAACGTTAGAGGCATCGAGCCTCAGTTTGCCATCGCGTTAATGTTTTTAATCATTTTCAGAATGTATTGGTGGTGTTGTTTATATTGTATATCTGTTTCAAGATTTGGTCCTTTAGTGCTTCTGTTTAATTTTTATAGGCAAACTCGCACATTATGTATCTGGAGATTTCAGGTTAGCTCGTGGCGCAAGCAAATTGGCTATATGAACGTGGTCCAAAGCATTTCAGACCCCTTATTGTGCTTTTCTGACAATTTGAACGTTTCAATACTCTTGGGTTTCAGTAGAACAGACTAACCCGGAAAAATCTGAGTTACATAAGCTGTGGTCACCTCTCATGTCATTACAGCAGCAATAACTCCATTACACAGACTGTTATGTGTCTGATTTTATATTGACCTCTTTATTCTCTAAATTATCCATCCATTGCGTTTGTTCTGCGTATTTTACTGTAACTTTATCAAATGCACAGATATTTGGAGTATTAAGTTTCGGTGTCAGTTTCTCAGTTTCATTTTGGTTCTTCATTGTCAGCAGCGTGCACTGCAGGTGTTTCAGGAAGGGATCGGGACAGGTGATTCAGAGTTTTACTTGCTGGTTTTAAAGAAATGATAGGTGAACCGTTTTTAAACTGCAATTTTGTTTCTGGTGTGTTGCAGGAGCTGCATGATTTGGGCCGTGACCCACCTGCTCAGTGTTCAGCGGGCCCAGTAGGGGATGACAGTAAGTAACTTGCTTTGCCCACCAATGAATTTGATAAACTAGTAGAGTTTATTTTTCAAATTCAAGTTGCTGGTATTTTGAAGAAAATCATTGGTAATTTCAGCTTTGATTGTGTAACAAAAAGTCAACTTTTAACTCTTGCTGTGCTGAAATTCCTTTACTTAATTTGGTGTTTCTGTCAAAAATGACTGTCCTTTTCAATTTTTTTAGTGTAAATCTCTTATTATGCAATATTATCACCAAATCTAGAATTTAATGTTTTTGTCAACTTGTTTTCTTTAAATTAGCTTGGGTTTTGTATTTCTTTTTGGAATTGATTGGTTGTAGGTACACTAAGGGAATTCAGTAAGTTTTAGAACAATGCAATAACATAAACTAGCATGTTTGGAAAAAGAAAATTGTTATAGATATAATTAGTTGTTTGACAGAACAAGCTCTCTTCTGGGGTGATGTCATGTCCCTCCTTTTTCAACCATATTATAATATATAGTTAAAATATAGTAGAGGCCTCTATATGTATGTATGCATGTTAAGTTTGAGGAGAAATACTGGTATGTTGTGATGTATGGTAATACTGGTATGCTGTGATATATTTTTTTAATTATTATTATTGCCTTGTTTAATAGAATCAGCTCTTCAAGGGGTCTTATGTATACAGCACTTATAGAAACTGACTGTCATAGTAGCTTCAAACACATATTGTCAGAAGTGCTTTTTCCTGTCTGATCGTTTTTTCTGTGTCCTGTGATAGATGGTGCTAATCAATATTTAGCGTGAAGCTCAGCCACAAATTGACGGATTGTTTGAACCAACAAATAACATATATAGCTTCCCTCAAAAGAGTTGCTATTTTATTAAACTGACTCATACAACCATCTGACCCACTTAGTGCCTCAGAGATTTGACTGAAATATGACAACATAATTGTACCCAAATTTGCTTCATCATATTTTATACTGTATTCCTCAGTGGGCTCTTTTAATTCTGACAAGACTGATTCTAAGCTGGCAAGCAAAAATTGTACCTCTTTGAGTTGTAAAAAGACATTATGAACATGGTGTGACTGATATAGGCTTTCCCTGACAATTTTTTTATTTTTTGTCTTGTTTCAGTGTTTCATTGGCAGGCCACAATAATGGGACCAGTAAGTATTTATTTTTTGTGTTTCCTATAGTAGACAGCAACATTACAGGAATCCCTTGGAGCATGATATTGTTGATATATAAATATAGATCATTTTGAAATACTATATATATATTTATTCATTCATTCATTCATACGTTTTTACCCTACAGAATGACAGTCCTTACCAGGGCGGAGTGTTCTTCTTGACCATACACTTTCCCACAGATTACCCCTTCAAACCACCAAAGGTCAGTAACATCCACACCTGTTTGACTCAGCACAGCTTCTCAGGTGTTTTGGTTATTCTCAGGAGCTGCTTAATTATTTGTCACTTTGTATCCTCAGTTTACCAACCTGTACATTCTTTGTCATGACATAAGGAAATGTTTTTCCTCTCACCATATATTCAAATAATTCATCTTATCATGACTGTATATCATATGCAGTTGTAGAATGCAGGGAATCTTGTTGATGAATTTAAGGAATGTGTTCGAAGGAAGCCAGTGCTTGTGTTTAGATTACAATCTTCAGTAACTAGGAACTGTTCTAGAGTTGGCTGTTATTTTACTGTTTAGCTTGTAAAGGTTGTGATTTGCATGCTTATTTTTCTCTTGCTCCTTTCTCAGGTTGCATTTACTACAAGAATCTATCACCCAAATATCAACAGCAATGGCAGCATTTGTCTGGATATTCTGAGGTCACAGTGGTCACCGGCACTCACCATCTCCAAAGGTACACCTCCGTTTTCAAAGATTGTTTTATGGCAATTAATTCTGGAAATGTTTGTTTGTTTCTTAGCCTCAGTCTACAGCTTCCCATGGTGTAGCATGTATGGGGTTTTAGTAGGATTTGGTTACCCACAAAATTTAGCATGTAGACAAAATATAAAAATGTGATGTTTGAATGCTCAAGTGCTGTGAGAACTGCTTTAAATAATGTAGCACCCAGAATCCTATTTTGTATTCAGATTCGTTCAAAGTTCAACTAAAAATCTTTTGTAGCATTGTCGTGCAGAATTGTTATCTTTTAAATATATTAAATTTTAGTTTGATTGTATGTGCCATGAAGTAGTCTTTGAAGATTTATATGGCAATAAACTCAAACACAAATTGAAATATGTTATGCTTTTACACCAGAGGAGAGTGTAAGATGCTGCTGGTTTCTCATTGGCATGACATTTGCTGCATAAGAATTGTTTCTAATAATAATCTCATTCTTTAGTTTAAAACTCAAAATCTTTAACACAAACAAAATGATAGTGATATTGGAGAATATTTTATTTACTGCAGTCTAAATGTAAATGCATGCAGCTAGATCTGAATGTGATTCATTTGCTGCTTTTCACATGTTTAGTTGTGATGTTAGGGACATTTCAGTGTTTTTGAGAGTAATTTCCGACTACATTGATTATATTTTTATTCATGTATGTTTAAGCTGCTTATAACAGGTTTTTGGTGCCTAAAATATGTAAGAAATTAGTGTCCTTATACAAGATGACAGCTGTTTAAACAAGTATATTGTTCTTTTAAAGTTGTTTTTTTCTTTTTCTTTTAATGTTTTTATCTTGCCCTTCAGTTCTCCTGTCCATCTGCTCCCTGCTGTGTGACCCCAATCCGGACGACCCCTTAGTACCTGAGATCGCCCGCATTTACAAGACTGACAGGGAAAAGTGAGTGTCCTCTTCTGCACCAGATCTGTACTGCGCACTGTTTGCCCTAATGCTCTTCCCCATAGGTGCTGTCATGCAGTCATTTGCATTATTAGCTACGTTATTGTCTATGCAGTTTCCTGTTTTGACACTTGTCAACTTTCTTCCCTGGGGATGTTGTGTTTATACGCTGACACTCTGAAGTCCTGTTTTGTGAATAATTTACTTTTACTGTTGCTGAGCTTTGAAGTCGACTGAAGTAGAGACATAGCAAAAGTGAAAATGTTTTCAGCTTGCTGTAATTCCAAAAAGCAGGCTTCAATAGCTCAACGAGCAACAGTGTTTTATTTTATCTAAACCAGACTGAGCTGGGTGTAATAATTTGAACTGGAGGATGATTCTAATCAAATTACACAGAAAAGAGAATTAAATGCCAGCAGACTCCCATTAGATCGTTATTGTTTTAAATTGGTGTTATTGGCAAATGTGGGTGGAAAAAGCAATTGAGGTTGAGGGCTGGACCTTGTAAGAACTCAAGGGAATACTGAAGAGTTCCTTTGTAATAGATTGCAAATTATTGGCGATGCCCAACTTTTTCCAAATTTCCTTTAAAACATGAAGAGGGCTATTGACTGTGTCAAAGGAACAATTCATGTTTTTCTTTTAGATACCTTTGTTTGTTCTTCACGTACACATGCTCAGGGCTCAGAAACAAAATTATTTTGGCCCTTTACTTTCCCACACTAATGTTTAATTCCAATATAGTTTTTGCTGCCACACCTTTCAACAACAGGTTGTTTGCATTAAACTTGGGGGGAAAAAAAAAAAAGAGTTCTTTATTGGCGTCTATGGTTCCATGAAGAAACTTTAGTATCAATGCAGACCTGCCAACCTGTACGCATTTTGCGTAGCGGGTATGCATTTTGACCTTAAAGTACGCTGGTACGATTTGTCACTCTAAACTACGCAAAAACCCGGTGACCTGTCCACGCGCAGTAAACAAGCAACAGAAAAAGATGAGGAGTTCAACCAATCAGAGCGTTTTCCGTGTTTTTTTTTTTATTTCTCTCCAAACTGGCTCTGTTTGTGTGTCCGTGAGTCGTGCGCTGAGATGAGGAAACACGTGTATGGTATTTCCTGGAGTCGTGAGCTCTATTTCTTCGGTGATGCATATGTGGACTTTCTGCGCAGGGGCGCCCTCTAGTATCCAGTATGAATGAAAC
>NW_015644625.1:554566-589333 GCF_001515625.1 Sinocyclocheilus rhinocerous | reverse complement strand
TTTAAATTCTATTTTGTTTTTTTACAGTTTTTAAAAAATATTTTATTTCATTTTCTAATTTCTTTCATTTATTTTTATTTCAGTTTTAGTAATTTTAGTACTTCTAGTTCTTATTACAATTTAGTACTTTTTAGTTCAGTTTTTCATTTTATGTTTATTTATTTTATATTTTATTTCAGTTAACAGAAACTATTTTTAATAGTTTTAATGCAAGATTACAGCACTACTTTTTGCTGGGTGTGGGGGTTCAGATGGTTTTCATTTGTTTTGATTGACATTTTCATTTGCTTGTGATTTTTCCATACCTATAATCTATAGGAGAAAAATAGATTGTAGGTATGGAAATCGTACTTTAAAGTAAAGTACTTTCAAAGACTTTAAAGTAAGTCTTTGTCCAAACTACTGCAGACCTGCCAACCTGTTCGCATTTTGCGTAGCGGGTACGCATTTTGACCTTAAAGTACGCTGGTACGATTTGTCACTCTAAACTACGCAAAAACCCGGTGACCTGTCCACGCGCAGTAAACAAGCAACAGAAAAAGATGAGGAGTTCAACCAATCAGAGCGTTTTCCCTTTTTTTTTTTTTATTTCTCTCCAAACTGGCTCTGTTTGTGTGTCCGTGAGTCGTGCGCTGAGATGAGGAAACGCGTGTATGGTATGCGTGTAGAGTAATGAGCTCTATTTCTTCGGTGATGCATATGTGGACTTTCTGTGCAGGGGCGCCCTCTAGTATCCAGTATGAATGAAACCGACATTACGTGTTCATAGCACTAAATAATGGCCAATCTATAAAAATTATACTTCTCTCAAAATAAATTTAAGGTAGACGCGTGATAATCCATGTTTTTCTACAGTGTACAACAATGTACTGGAGTTTTACTTAAAGTATAGTGGAGTTAGCTTTTTTTAAATAGCATTTAAAATCGCTAAAAAGAAATCTGTTGTGCCAAACCATCAGAACCAAACTGAAAACTGTGTTTAAAATACTGAGGTATTTATTGAACCTTGGGCTAACTGTATTGTTGCATTCCTACTATTTACTCTAAAAGACTGTGTAACAGGAATATCACAAACTGAGTGCAGACTCTGAGTACTAACCTATGAAAACTATTTAACATGAAGTCTAGCATTTTGCACATTGTGCAATTACGATTTTGACATTAGCCATTAAGGAGCTTCAAGTAATGTATGAATAGGCTATATGACCTATACTCAAAAAAATTTTCAAAGGTTGGCAGGTCTGTCAATGGAATCCTTCTATTGTACAAAAGGTTCTTTATGTAGTGAAAAAAGATTTAGATATTTAAAATCTTCACACTAGGAAAATAATAGTTATTTTAATAATTGTTCACTGAAAGGCTCTTTGGGGAACCAAAATGGTTCTTTTCTTTGCTTTTGGAGTTTTTATTTTTAAGAGCGTATGTGTCATGCAAATGCCTTTCTGACATACAGTGGTAATGTTTTTATTTCTCTTCCTTCACAGGTACAACAGAATAGCTCGGGAATGGACACAAAAGTATGCGATGTAGTTTTGGAGTTAGAATCATGATGGGAGAAAATTACAGCTCTCCATCTTAAGGTTAGGGGAGATTTTGAACGTTCAAAAGATAAAAAAGAAAAAAGCTTAAGAAAAAAACAGATCTTGTTGGTTTCCATTGGAGTGCTTTCTTTAAGCCACGCCTACCCTCACCAGAGCACCCCCCCACTCTTAGCCCTCTGGCAGCCATGGTGTACATACTCAAACTACAACTGTAGCCCCTTTTCCTCCCCAAATGCAAACCTCCACTCCACAGCTCCTGCTTTACCTTCTCCGTTGCTATTGCGACGTACCCGCTGCTTAGGATCAGTCCATATCAATTTTGCTGTAGAAGATGTTTATGGCTCTAAAAGCATTCCTTGTTGTTTTTAAGAACTGGGAAGGGAGGGCTATATTATTATCATTTTGTTTTCTCTCTGCAATTTGTGATAGTCTGGACATAGAGGGATATGTTTTTTTTACGGTTTACTTTTTCATTTTCATTTCCATTTCCTGGGCTTCCAACTGTACATTGGATCAGGAAGTTGTTGTTTTTTCTTTATTTCTTTATTGCAGAGAAGGGAGGGGTATGCTGGCTATCTTTTTGTATAAAATCTATAAGGAATTCTTTTAAAATCATAGCAGTTAATTAAAAGAAAATGGACGACCTGTCCTCTCCTCCAGAGTATTCTAATGGACTTGAAAACTATGAATATATATATTTTGTTTCCATTTGTCATTGCAAAGACTGTCTCTACCCCTTTCCTTAGCCATGACCAACTTCACAAACATTCACCACATGGAGGGTTTCGGACCAGTTATTTAAAGCAGTCTCTATAACATGCGTCTTAATGGGGGGTTTTTTTCCGTTTTTTTTTTCTTCTCTCTCCCCCAAACCACCCTTGTAACTCTTAGGTTGCTTTTTTTTTTTCTTAATTTTCCTGCTCTTGTTGAATTAGATGCTAACATGGTTCAGCCAGACTCGATTGGGTCCCTGGGTGAGAGGACACAAACTCCTCACAGACAAACTTCTGTATATTTAATTTCCTGACAGGCTCGTTGAGCTTTGTGTGTTGATTAAAACTGTGTAATAAAATGATTACTAAAGTCTTAAATGCTATGTGTCTGCATGGTTTTTCCTGATGTGTTTGTTAAACAGGTGATGCAGGTCTTGTTGTAAACACTGCATGTGAGGAACTTTGTCCTCTTGGGGTTTTAATCCTCAAGTCTTTCGAAACCTCTGTTGAAAAAGGAAAATTTCTCTGATCTCTTCTGCTTGTCCATTTGGTGGTTCTTTTGATAGAAAACAAATGTGCAATGATTGTTTAATATGTGCCTCATGACAGCCACTGTCACAGTTACTGTACTATAGTAAAACAAAGTTGCAAGGGACTTTTGAGCAGCAAGTTGTACATAAACCTTTTATAGGAGCCTTTTCCCCATTTGGTGTGGAGGACCAAAGCACTTAAAATGACTGAAACAATTGAATGCACCATGTGTAATTTTTTAATATTTCATAAATGGCCTTTTTCATAAAAAATTCCAAATGGCACCTAATGGATAAATCGTTTTTTGGTTTTTGTTTCTGTTTTTTTTTTTTTTCTGAAAACACAGTCTTTTATTATCTGAAGTGACATCCAGAAATATTATGGAAAGAAATGAAGTATTGTTTTGTGCAACTGGGTATCATGAAATGCTTTGTGTTAAATGGGCTATTACAAAATTAATTTATTTATATTATATACCAAGTTATTTATTACTGGTTGTCCATAGTGCAGGGACAAATTGTTTTTATTTAAACCTTTTCAGCCAGGTTCAAGTGAACGTTCTTTTAAAGGTTTGGTATTTATGTAAAATTTTATATTATGAAACATTTAAATATCAGGGTTAAAAAGTGTATAATGAACAAACCCTCGCTACCAAACGGCCTGCTGCACAGTAAAGAGGGATTTGGGCCCCGTGTTTACAGTAATCTGAGCTAGCAGTGCGAGTGAGTCACGCTCTCCAGCCATTGGTCAGCTATCCAGTGACGCAATCACGCAGAGTTTCCGCAGTGATGGCGCCACTCAGGTTCAGCGTCTCAGACCTTGTGGTGCCCTTTAACTTGAAGTCCAAACAACTACCGTCATGGAATCTCAAGTGCCAGGGCTTTCAGCTCTGACTAAACCCGGGTTAATACCTGGTTTTAAGGTTTCTAAAGGTAAGAGTAGTGTTTTAATTTAATATAAAGCCGATTGCAACCTTGATGGATTGCAGCAATTCCATAAAGCATCAACACATATTTGTCAGCATGTTCGATTCTATGTTGTGTATCGGAAAATTGTGTTCATTTCAGATTATACATTGTTTATGTTAGGTTATGCTTTCTAACGCATACAGTACAGATGAGTTTTATGGCGCTTATTGCACGCACGCGTTATTAGGTCATAGGTTTGCAGGTATTTTTTGGATGGATTGATTGATAATGCATTTCGGATATTTAAATGAATGCACTGTTTTAGTAGGAAATAAAGCTGCATCTTGTTGCCATGTCTCTCTGCAGCATTTGTAATGCGCAGATCATGAGCCTGACAAACTCAATTGTTTTGATATCTCGGGAAACACAGCGATGAACGAAAAGTTGTTTTGAGTCGAATCTTTTAAATGAATCATTTGAACCGAATCTGTCTGTACGATTCGTCCACATTCACAAATAAAAAACGTGTTAAAATACGTTTACAACTTAATAACTGTATGACAGTTTAGTCTAGCTTTATAATATGTCACGACGAGATGTCAGTGATCACTTGATGACGTTAAAGAATTGCGAAACGATTTGTTCTCAAGAACCGATTCGCGGAAATCAGTAGGACTACCATTAATAGAGTCGGAGTGAATCCTTCTCACCTGACCAGGATTTACAGTCTGAGATGAAAGACTCTTTGGATTTAGCCAGTCTGTATCTGTGTTGACATACAGTATGTCGTGACTATATTTTAGTGCTGATTAAGTTTCATGGGTTTAGCTCACATGACACTGAAGACCAGACACATAAATACACCCCATAATGTCAATAAACACTTTTATTCTGTACTGCATGTGTTTTATAGTATACTTAAAGCTGCATAAGCGTAATGTGTGCTACAGATCATGTAATATTTATTTGCAAATCATTGATTTGATTTAAAGGCTGTAGACTAGACTGTGTTTCTGTTGTTTGGACACTTGAGTTTGTTGGTTTACTGATATCAAATTGTAAAGTTATTTTGTCTAAAGTAGTTTGTTCCAAAGGGCAGTATTGCTTTGGTTGTATAGCTGTTAATTAATAACTACCGGGTGTGTTTCAATGAAATTTAAATTCATGTAGATTTTCTTAATTAGAGAAAATAATATAGAAATTAAATGGCGCAATTGGATAAGGCTGTATGAAATAGAAATATATAAATGAGTGATACTGAAGATAGAAAATCGTAGGTTTGAAAAAATGATTTGGAACCAGGGAAATTAGAATATGACCACAAACTAGTATTCAGATTTATTTTCTGAGCTGAAGATTCACTTATTTCTAATGCTGAGGTAATGCGGTATTCAGACCTGTGAAATAATTGTTTAATATAAGCTGCATGAGAGCCACTGTCAAAATTACTTTTCTATTAGTTATAGTTATAACAGTGTACGTTTTTCTCTCCAGGTGTGGAGGACCAAATTTACATTGTAATTTTTCATAAAGGCACAATTTCCAAATGACATGTAATGGATGAATCATGTTTTTTAAGACATTTTAACAAATGTATTTTACTAAACAAAGCCTTTATTGTTACAAATAACATTTGGAAACACTAACTGTTGTGGGGAAAAAAATAATGAAGTATGGTTTTGGGCAAGTGGATATTGTGAAATGTTTTAACAGTTATGTTTTTTGTCCTTAATAGGACTTTTTATCGATGTCAAATGCAAGGTTACTTTTCTCCGAACTTGGAAATGAACCTAAGTGCTTTGCCCATTTTCAAGTTCATATATGAAAAGCACTATTACTTAAAAATTTTCAAGAAATTAGCCTACTGAAAAACAGAAAACGGAAATTGGGAAAAATAAAACAGAATTTGGAAGAAAAAAATAGATTCCATGGGGTCATTTTTGTTCAATTTGTTTACATTTCATAATTTCAAATAGCTTTTTGATTACTAACATTTATATTATCCATTAAAATGGAATTGAGAAAAATTCCAAAAGGGAGTTAGATAGAAAAACAAAAGGAATTTAATAACCACCTAGGTTATCATGTCCAAAATCCAGTTTCAACATGGCTGGGCTTGACCCAAAGATTAAACTAAATATTTTCTAGAAAATAGCAATGCTCGTAGAATAGTGTGCAGGAAGCTCCCGGCCCTGTCAAAAACGAGCGCCTCCTCATGTGTACATTTACAGATCAGCTGATCACCATCGTTCCCGTTGCAGTGGCCGCGGCTCTGAGCACCTACCTGCTGACACGCTACTTCAGTTCACAGAGCAGCCCCGAAAGCAGGGTCAACATGTCAATCAACAAAGACAGCTCCAAAGTAGTGCACAGCTTCGACATGGAGGACATCGGCAACAAGGCCGTCTACTGCCGCTGCTGGAGGTCCAAGAAGGTGAGTGAAACCTCAGTGGATCACGTGTCTGAGTTCATATTAATAGGATGGTGTGGCTATTCTTCATCCCAATGGCCTGTTTGGAGATCATCTGTATGAACCTTTTTTTAAAAATTTGATACATGAATTTTAAGGCCTCTAAATGATTAACAAGATTAAAACTTTACTGAAAAGCCTGTTATAAACAATCTTGTACATGTCTTCTGTCTGAATGTTCATTTGTACGTATTTAGCAAGTAAAAGGCCTTTTGGTATCATTTTAAAACACCCCCCTTCAGGATGTTTTACACGTTTCTTTTTGCTGTGAAATATTTAATATATCAATATAGCTTTTATATTGTTAGAAATATTTCAAGATGAACGTTTGATGGACTAAAACAATTATCCAATCATAATCATGTTAAAATATGAATATCAAATATCAGGCTTTTGAGGAACGTTTATTTGTTCATCTCTTAATCGTCATTGTATTGCATTTGATTACATGTTTTGCCCCACAATTAAAAACTACAGTGTTTGATCATAAAATTAAGCATTTAAATATCATCTTACTAAGACATATTATTAGGAGTGACAAATGATATTTATAAGCATTTTATGTAAGTAGTCTGTTATACTTTTATGAAAAAAAATCATTGTTTTACATAAAAGTTCATGTTACTTTTTAGCCATATAAATAACATCTTCACCAAAATGCATGTTTTTGCTTAATTTTCTCACTGTAAAAAAGATATACAAAGATATTTCTTCTTGCATAGATATAAAATTGAAAAATGTATTAAAATTAATTGAGTTTATGCTTAAAACAAGAAAAGAATGTCTGCCAAGACAAATAAACTTAATTCAAAGAAAAAACAAGTTTATTTTTCTAACCCCATTGGCAGACTGATTGTCTTGTTTTAAGCGTGAAGTCACTTAATTTTGATAAAATTTTCAAAAAACAATGTTTTGTAACATGTTCACGTGTGTAATTTTGCTTCTTAATTGTATCTTCATTTAAGATTGGAAAGTAAGACAAAAATAATAAGGAAGAAAATAATTTTTTTTGCAGTTAGAGCTTCTGAATAACATGGAGGTGTTTTTTTCCTTCTTCCTCAAGTGTGAGCTCCATAATATCATTATATCATATTATATTAGCCATACAAATTCTGATGTATCAAATATGATATTCAACAAAAAAAATACATATGCAGACTTTTCTCTAAAGGTTCAATACACTGTTCCATTTTAAAACTCTGATTTTTTATTTTTTTTGGCCATTATTCCATATGTCAGGCTTTACAGGGTTAATGGTATAATTCCCCCAGAATTGCTATTTCTCTCATTTATGCACCCTCGTGTCACTGTTTGTCATATCCTGAAGCACCATAGTGATCTAGAAGAGCTTCCTGCAGACGTACCAATGCAAAGTTTAAACATTAAAACCGCAGGAAGCGTACAGATACGCCATCACACTCTCTGAATGATCATCATGTGTGGTTGTGAATTGTATGTATTTGTTTGTTCCCTGGACAGTTTCCATACTGTGACGGCGCACACACCAAACACAATGAGGAAACTGGTGATAATGTCGGACCTCTGATCATTAAGAAGAAAAACCCCTAAATACTCCGTGAGTGTGTGTGTTTGCATCAGTGTTTTCCATCCACTGGCGATGAGAGGAACTGGATGAGGATTTAATATTACAATTACTGTAATTCTCAATGTTAATGCGTCTCATTCACACGAGGGCTTCCTGTAGCACTGCAGACATGCATCAGCAAACATACTGTATTTCCTGTAAACATGCAGTTTTACACTTGGTCTTCCTCTCTGCCTCTAACACAAACCATATCATTTAAATGTGTTTTAAATGTACTCAAAAATTACTTGGCACTACAGTGCAGATGAATGTGGATGAGAGGGGGTCAGAACTACTACGCACAGTTTGATGAACATTTTGGTAATTATGACTTGAACATTTGTGTAGTTTTTACTATATTAGGTGTAAAACTAAACCAGGTTCCATTTAAAAACAGCATAGAAATATAATTTCTATCATGATGTGTAATTCGGAGACCATGTGTATTTTGCTGTACGGTGAAGATGTGCATTTTGAATAAATGTAATTTGAAATGTTCACCCTTGTGTCATTTTGTCAGGGTTGGGTTTTCACTCTCTATATTCAGTAAGCAGGGTTATAACAGCCAGAGTTTTAAAACAGGATGTGGGAGATAATGTGTTCTACTTCCTGTTCTGCTGCAAAACACAGGAAATCAGAGATCGTCCTGCTGCAGTTCCGCTTACAGCCACCAGATAGAGCCACTATATCAGTTCAATGCTCTTCAGTTTGTTTTGAAGAGATTTTGAGGCAGCGTCACCTCTTTGGCTCTGCAGGAAGTGAGAGGTTTATATTGGTTTTTAAATGCTGGACACCCCAATCTTGCATGTTTACTAATAAGTTATTCGGTGTTTTTGAAATATTTATAGTCAGTTCTAAAGTATATATACCCACGAACTGTTATTTAGTGGGTTTATATTGATATCTTTTATATTTAGCTGTTTTATGTAGCGTAAAAGTGCTGTGCATTTACGTTCTACAGTAGAGGTGCGGTCACGTTAGTGAATTTATTTTTCGCAAAAAAAAAAAATTTGTCTATTGTCAATGTATTGATGTATGAAGCACATTTGACACAGTGACTTTCAAACCAAGCAGCTTTCTGTTGGTCAGCATGTGAACAGTTTAAACACGTTGTGAAATCTTCGTTGGCACTTTTTCTGCTTGAGTTTTTTGGCCTCACGCAAATCCTGATCATGTGGATTCCTTAAATCCGCAGGTAAAACTCGCTCATCTCAATAAGAATCCACACGATCTGGAATTTTGTGCGAGGGACATGCGAGTAAAAAATTTCCCCCATGCGAATTTCGCACCGGATTCAAGTTTGTTAAACTTTTAACATGCATATTCACCATATTTACCAATATATTTATTAAAGGGGTCATATGATGCGATTTAAATTTTCCTTTAGCCCGGGGTCGTCACATGTGGTTGCCACAAGCCCACCGGCCGCTCCTTCGTCGAATCCATCGGCCGCCGCTCTCTCTAGGCCGCCGTGTGTGACTGGGTTTTAATGTTTTTGTCTCGTTGCTCCGGCCGGACAGGGCATCCCACCCAGTATGGTAAGGGGAGTAACATTTCCGTCACACGCTTGAGGTATTCGGCCAATCACAACGCACTGGATAGCTAGCCAATCAGAGCACACCTCGCTTTTCTGACCAATGAGCTTTTTAAAAATAGACGCGTTTCAGAAAGACGGGGCATAGAGGAGAAACAATAATGTACAGTATGTGGAAAATAATGTGTTTTTTTAACCTTAAACCGCATAAACCATTTCATTACACCAAATACACAAAATAATGTTCTTTTTAGAAACATCATATGACCCATTTAATGTGGCCAGGACTTAAAGGGATATTTCACCCAAAACTGAAAATTCTGTCATTAATTACACACCCTCATGTCGTTCCAAACCCGTAAGACCTTCGTTCATCTTCGGAACACAAATTAAGGGTTAGAGAGCTTTCTGAACTTTCTGACCCAAAAGCGTAGTAAGAACATCGTTAAAATAGTCCATGTGACATCTGTGGTTCAACTGTAATTTTACAAAGCTACGAGAATACTTTTTGTGTGTAAATAAAACAAAAATAACGACTTTATTCGACAATTCTTCTCTTCCTGCGTCACTGTCCTCCGCCATTATCGAGAGTACAGTGATGCATGCCTGTGCATTCCTCTGCTCTTAAACAAGGTGCAGCGCATGTGTGTTCTACATCAGCAGGAACTAAGGTCTTACAGGTTTGGAAAGACATGAGGGTCTGTAATTAATTACAGAATTTTCATTTTTGAGTGAACTATCCCTTTGAGTGTATAAGGGGATGTTCACACAGAATGTGATTTGTATTGCACTGCACTATTTTTCAATCTTTTTTTCTATGAAAACATGCACTAGATGGATTTGTTTGGCCGTAGCACTTGTGTCTTTTGTGCATGATGCAGCATTATAAAAAAGTGATGCTAAAGTTAGGGGGCGTTCACACAGAAAGCGTTTTTCCATTTCAGTGCTCACTCTTCCAAGTGTTTTTCTATGAAAATGTTAGAAGGATGTTTTTGAACACTGAATCTCGCGCATGACACGGTGTTCTAAAAATGCGGCACTCAATTTTCGAATTTTCAACGTTTAAAATTATTTTGTTTTTGTTACAAAACTCGACACAGTGATCCTAAAGTACTGAAATGGGGTTGATACAGTGTTTTAAGTTGTTGATAGCATGTTGTGGGTGGTTGCTAGGGTATTGCTAGGTGGTCAGAACAGCCTTTAAAGGGGTCGTAGGATGCTACATGCACTTTTACAAGTTGTTTGAACTGAAATGTGTGTTGGCAGTGTGTGTACACAACCACCCTACAATAGGGTGACCATACGTGCCATTTTCCCAGGACGCGTCCTGGCCAGGATTTCTATATTGCCTAAAATATCTAGGATTTGACTTTGTTTGCGTGTGCAGACCGATCGGTGTATGACATCAAAGTACCATACAGACGGTTATGCTTTCGAAACGCTCTCAAGGTACTTTGATGTCAAACACTGATCGGTCTGAGCCGCACTGCTTTTAAGTCGAACACACCTAATATGTACGCGTAATTGCATCGCTTTTCGCGCGAATCATTCATGATCCAGCCTCATCTACAGAAGAAGTGAGTATAATGTTTTGTAATGAATCTTTGCAAATCGCCTTTCCTAATAATGTGCTAATTAGCAAGTTTCACGATGAATGCGGCTAAAGTAAACAGTCCCTCAAAGAGCGGCTCGGAAGAGAGGGGCGGGGTCAGCAGAGCTCATTAACATTTAAAGGGAAATGCTACAAAAACGGCTTGATCTGAAAAGAGCTGTTCTTGACAGGGTAAAAAAAATGTGTTTTTACTCTACCATTGAGAAATTTTAACCAAACTATGTTACAGACTTTTCATTAAGACCCTAAAGAATCATATCAACTTGTGGAAAATGGGCATCATATGACCCCTTTAAGTCTTAAATTTTGACAGTTCTGGGGCCATATTACAGAAACCTGTTTGTTACGATTATTAAGGATGGTAATCAGTGAGATATATTTTTGCCGAATTCCGGTGCCTATTTCAATGTAAATCTATAAAATTTTCACCATTTTATCATCTGCTAGGTGAAAATTGCATGTCTAATTGCTTAGAAAAATACCAGCATAACTCTCCTGAAATACACGCACAATTTTAGCTATAATTAATCTCCGAAGCACAATTGGCATGGGACGAGTAAAGTCTCTAAACAAATCTCTAAAAAAGAAATTGCTTGTGAAAGAGAGACCAATAACAAGTCTGTAGGTTATTCCTTGTCTAATAAATATTTTTGAAATAGTATGTGGATGAGGGGCTGGAGATATTAGTCATTGAAGAACAGGAAGCTCTGACAACATGGTGCCCAAAACCACAGGTAACTCCCAGGAGTGAGAAACAGAAAGAGCAGAAGAAATAGGGAAATTATCTCATGGGGGAATGAGTCTACTGCATTTCTGCATTCGAGAAGCAGGCCGACAGCATTCCTCAGCGTCTGAGAAAACCGGACGTTTGCTCCATCTCTTTCTCTTTTTTTTTCTCCCTTCTCATCTCCCTCGGTCTCTATGCCGTCGTCTTTCAAGTGGGTTTTATCCCCTCCTGTGGAGCGGGTCATGTGTCTGGCTGCCAGAGAGAACCATGTGACGTTAATCCAACGTCCTCATCCACCCCCCTCTTCCCACTCACCACCACACAATCCCCTCCAGCTCAGAGAGGAGGGGGGCTGAGGTCTCAAAGTTATCTGGGAATTATGTGGCCACAAGGATAGGCAAGTGTTTGTTTATTTATTTGCCCATTTTAATGATCTATCATGTGGCTTCGTTTGGAGATTATCTGTTATCTGTCACATAGCAGGGACGTCTCGTCGTGCTCCAGTGATATACCAGCTCAATACTACAGGAACGTCCTCCAGGGTGAACTCAGGGTATGATGCAACTCAGGATCCAAAGGTCTGATCAATGAGCTCACAAACAAACCTGGTTCAAGTCAAGCATCCTGGAATAGTTCTCTGAATAGTCCACTTTCACATTGATTGGTACAAAATGCTAAAGAAAAAACAAGAAAAACTACAATATTGATATTTATATTTATTTTAAAAATATGATTATAAGTATATTATAGTTTATAATTTTTTATTCATATATAGTCTATTATATATTTATGTATAAATATTATTGCATTAATCTATTCATTTTTTCTTACATCTTAATATATATATATATATATTTTTTTTTAATTATATAAGAAGTTATATTTGTAAATGATAATGAATTATAATGTATTAATTATATAAAACATTTGAGGTACTTTCAAGTGCCTTGTATATATGATATGTGAATATGCTATTCATGTACAAATTACCTAAGTACCATGTTTTTGGATACAACTGTGATGTAATACCATGGTATTCGTTGAAATATATACTATTGAGTGCCATTCCTTACAAAAAAGTACTGTGGCTGTACCATGGTACAGTTGTAGTATGAGTTCCAAGAGCTGTAGGGCTATTATACTTCCAAGAATACAATGGTATTACCATGGTGAATGTCCAAAAACATGGTAGTACCATGGTACTGTTTTGTAGGTGTTTTAAACAATATTGTATATTAATATAGCAATATACATATGATATGATACTATGTTTTAGAAAACTACCGTGGTATTTCTTAGAAGTATTTAAATGGAATACGGATACAACCATAGGCTACATTTGAGCACTACTATGTATGTGTACAAAAAATGTTAGTAGCATTACCATGATACTTTTTAGTATATTTTTGTGATGTAAATACCATGGCATATATGAATAATCATAGTATATTTCTAAGTCCCATATCACGATATTTTTGGACACAACCATGATGGTAGGCCTATTTCTGAAGTGCCTTGAAGAGACATGTAGCCTAAATACCATGGTATATTAATCTGTTCACAGTACTACCATGATATAGCCTAGCCTACACAACGTCTTGTAAGTGAAAACTTTACCCCATACGCTTAGAATAGAGTTTAGCCTTTTGTGAATACAGATAAATGAAAAAAAAAAAGGGAAGTAAAGCCGTAAAGTAGTGTCACTTTACTCAAGCCTAAACTTTCCCGTTAATGCAATTGTGGAGGACTGTAACACGCAGCCCCCTCAAACCCGCAGCCAGCAAGCAGCGCCGCGCTGATCGATCCGCATTGATCGTCCCTGACGAGCTGCTCCACTTTCCAGCCAATGCACGCTCGCCCGTCTGCGACTGGGAAGAAGCCCGAAACGGAGGAAAATTTCTGCCGCCCTGGCGGTGTCACTTCCCCACACTTCAGCTGGCCGCCTGCCAGACACACAGGACGCTCACAAGAGGTGGAGTGGACTCCAGGCGACGAGGAGGAGCGTCTGCGAGCGACTGGACTGACGGACAAATGGACCCACAGCACAACGGCTCCTCGGTCACAGAAAGTCATCAAACACAGAGAAACACGACGTCTGTGGTAAAGAGTCCAGTCCCTTTGATTTCTTCACAAAGATTAATGACTCTTTTTATGCTGACTGTTAGAGAATTAATGTATTTTTAGGGGTAGTTTATGGGTACTCATATTAAATACATTAATAAATGAACTATTAATTAAGCTATTATTAATTCAAATAATTCATTTAAAATTATACTTAATCTATAAACAATATGGGTAGCTGCTCCTATTAATTACATTAATAAGTTGATTTGATATTCATTAGTTATAAAACAGTTAATCAAAAGTGAATATTAATATAATAAAACTAAGTAAAGTAAACAATTACTAATACAGTGTGTTGGTTTTAAACGCATTCATAAAAATACATTAATATTAAAATAAAATATTACTAAAAACAAATGTCTATGTAGATTTAATAATGAATGCATAAATTATTAATAGCCTAATACGGATTAAATATTCAGTTTTATATCAAATATGCTACAAACAATAGCAAATTGCAAAAATACACCAATAATAATAGGAATAATTGTTTTATTATTGTTATTATTATTTAGTTTTCATGAACGTGCAATTATTATTTACAATTTGCATTTTATTTTCATTAACAGAGCAGCCAGCAGGGTTATATTTCAGATGAGTGATTGGTGGAGCCGTGTTTTGCATATTAAAATATCAATCAGCCCCAAGTTCCTGGAAAGCGTGAATGTGCAAAAGTTCTGATATAATAAATCAATCCCGAGCGCAGCCAACAGCCATTAAGAATGGAGTCAACAATGGGCTGAGTGTCCAGCCCTCTCAAAACTATACTTCATTCATTATTCCGCTCTCATATGCACAGAGAGACAGACAGCCTCACCGCAGACAGCCATCGCGCTCATCCACACCTCTTTAGGGTTTATTTATTTTTTCCCCGTCGGAAAGTCCACTTCGGTTTTTGTGTGAAGCTCCAAAAATCTATGAAATGTGTTTGCATGTTCTTCTCCGGGCGCGAGGATGTGGAGGTGGGATAGAGAGACGCGAGAGGCTGGAGGAGCGCACGCGCTCGCTCTCGGACAAAGTGCGTTCTGCGTGTATCTGCCGGTGTTTTGGCTTTATTGAAGGAAACAGCAAGAAGAATTCAGTTCGGGTGAGCATTTGCTTTCGTTTGGCTCTTTTACCTTTTATTCTCTCTCTCTCTTTTATATAAATCTCCGCAGCGCGTGAGAGCACCGGACCGCTCGGACAGTCGGAACGCTCCCTTCGGCTCACGAGCGGCGCGAATGAAAAGACGCCAGTGTTTGCAAATATGCAGATACCCTATGTTTATCAAAGGGAGGGCATTGAGACTTTGTTGAGGACTGTTCAAAGTTACAATGACATCCAGCCAAGACGAATAAGTTGGCAGTGAAATAACAAGGGAATGTGCTTAACCAACGCGACGTGTTGGCGCATACCGCGCGCTGTCACCATAGACACATCGGTCGAGATGAGACAAAAGGGATTTTGTTTTACTTTCGAAATGATCGGCGTTACATCTGCTTGACAATTTGCCCATATGCATTAGATGCATTGGTGCAACTTTGCCACGCGTAACCAAATAGGCGCACGGAATAGTTGCATTTACGGGTAGCCTGTTTGTTTGTTGTTTAGCTGTACCGTGGTCACCGTAAACATACTATTGTGACATTTTCTGTTTTTATTGGTTGTCTGGATTAAAATATGAGGGATTTACCGAGCGGGAATGTCTGAATTATTCAGAATTCCTCTTGGAGAGAGGTAAGTATGAATGCAAGTTATATGTGATGTTTATTATTAATCCATTATGAGTTACATGCAAACTTTTTGTGTGTGGTGCGCATTTGCATTCATATTCTTTAAATAATCTAACCTGAATATATGCAGTTAATCCAGGTCTGTTTGGGATTGATCTGGTAAGGGTTTCATTGAGGTGATTGTTTGACAGAACATGTAGATCTTGATAAGCAGGTCATCTTGTTTAGCCACAGTTGGGCTATTTGTGCAGGTTTGGCTATTGTTCCCTGGTGATGTCCAGATCTCTCTATGTCGCGCTATTGTCCCTCTGGCTCACGCAATACTGGACACAGCAATTTCCATGTGCATGTGAGCCTCATATGTTTGACATGCATTTGACATCAGGCAATTGCTGAATGGGCATTTTAACTGTTGCTAGGAACTTATTTATCTGTAAGCTGGGTCAATCATTTACTGAAACCCTCAGTAGATGCAGCGTTTGTCTTGGTTTACCTGCAGATGAGGGCTACCTGTCTACAGTAAGTTTTTATTCCCATCATGACTCCTTGATGTGGATGTGATGTAATTGATATGGTCATGTGTTTTGCTAATGGATAGAGTGCTCTGTAGAAGTGTTTTGGCAGGTAACTTACAGTAAAAGTCTGCCTCATATGGTTTTAATCAGGTCAGATATATTATTTAATATGATTGAATCAACCTTTAGACAATAGGATTCACCAATTATTGGACATTTTTTTTAGATTAGTAAGAAATAGTCTAAAGGAATGACCAGGGCTAGTTATCACTGTTGAATAAGTTTTTGTTTGAATAGACACAAATTTTATAGTCTTTATTACAAAAATAAACGGGGGTGGGGGGGTTCCTCTGTTGTTAGCTGATATTATCACATGTTGACCTATTGTGACAGCATGCTCCTGTAGTGGGGCATGTTGTCACACTATGGGGTAGGTTGTCACAATGAAATCTGCCATTAAATAACAAAAGTCACACAGTAAAACAGTTATGAATCCAAAATGAATGAAACATCAAAATGGAAATGTACAGTAGTATTAAACCATTGTTTAGCCAACATTACTATAAGTTATACCATTTAAAACATGTGACAATTTACCCCAACCCATTTTTTATGAAAATATTTTGAACTAGATATTTGAAACCAACATTTAACACCTTATAGTTATTGAGACAACTTCCCTGTGTGACAACCAGCTCAACTCTCCCTTACATTCATTCATTCATTCATTCATTCATTCACTCATTCATTCATTCATGTTTGTATGAATGAATGGCCAGTTACCACATCTTCATGGGCAGTCACTCACAACCTAAACTATTTTTTTTCTCTAATTATTACCAATAGCATGATTTACTGTGGCTTGGCAGTTAATTGAAATGTTAAGTCGTTGACGAGCGTGTGTACGTGCGTCAGTGCGGCTGAGCTTGCACCTAGACATCCTGATTTCACTGTCGGCTCACCCCAGGGGCTTTGCGCTTGAGCTCACGATTCCGGTTTCGTGATAGAACAGACTGCCTGTGGACCCTGATAGAGGTCTCTCACTGAAGGGGAATTGCTGTCACAAGGAACGGGCTTTTGCATGTAAAGGTTATGAAATATAACAATTTAACTGACTCAAACCATCCAATTCAATATCCACACAAAATCTTTTCTTTTTTTGCCATGAGCTTCACAGTCAGTTTCAGTTACTTGGAACAACACCGAACAAAGTGTAATTGTCACTAAATCAGATATCTCGGACAGATATTATGTCTGAAACATAAATGTTGGCTAAGGAATCAAAATGGGTCAGATGAGGCCACAGCGAGCAGTAGAATATTTGTCACCATGAACTTGCGCCTATTTCAGCAGGGCAAAACAATAAACAAATAAAATGCGATTTGTTTGTAGGCATGATTATTTCGGAAGAATTAGATACGTTAAAATGGTTTTTAGCAGTTAAGGATGAAGTGTGATGCTGTGCCGAGAGGAATCACACAGATAATTAATTTTGCGGTTGACGGGTGAGGCCGACGTAACGTGTTCTCCATGTTCTTTAGGTTTGGATATACACTACTGATTAAAAGTTTGGAATAATTTTTGGTAACACTTTATTTTAAGGTGTCCTTGTTAAATGTTACATGTACTTACTATTATAATAACAATTAACTATGCATAATTACATGTAAATCCAACCCTAATCTTAACCCTAACCATATAGTAAGTACATGTAGTTAATAAATATTACTCAGTACTTAAATGTATAAATATTGTAACAAGGACACCTTAAAATAAAGTGGAACCTAATTAATTTTTTTAAGTAGTCTCCTATGCTTACCAAAGCTGAATTTATTTAATCAAAAATACTGTAAAACAGTAATATTTTGAAATATTATTACAATTCAAAAGAACTGTTTTCTATTTTAGTATATTTTAAAATGCAATTTATTCTGTGATAGCAAAGCTGAGTTTTCAGCATCATTACTCCAGTCTTCAGTGTCACACAATCCTTCAGAAATTGTTCTAATATGCTGATTTGATAATCAAGAAATATTTCTGAAAACAGTTGCTGCTTATTATTTTTGTGGAAACTGTAATAAACTACCATTCAAAAGTTTGTGGTTGATAAGATGAAAAAATAACAAAAGATTCGTATTTCAAGTAAATGTTGTTCTTTTGAACATTTTATTAATCAAAAGATTCAGAAAAAAATTAGCAGGAAAATAGTTTTCAACAATGATAATATTAAGACCCGTTAATAATAATTTGGCAAAAATAATAATTGAGCACCCAATCAGAATCATGTCTGTAACACTGAGAACTGAAATTTCAGCTTTGCATCACAGAAATAAATAACATTTTAAAATATATTAAAATAGAAAACAGTTATTTTAAATTGTAACAATATTTCAGTGTTTTCACTGCTCTATTTTGATCAAATAAATGCAGCCTTGGTGAGTATAAGAAAAATCTGAATTATTCCTCTTTGCATGTACCATACATTTATTCAAACCACTCTGGCTTTAACCTCACTGTGCATTATCTTCCCTTTCTAGGATTCTCAGGCCTTAGTGAACGGACCCGTGAGATGTTCTTGAGGCTCGACTAGTGTGGACTGCCGCTTCAGTGGTCTGATTCTCCTGCTGTGCACGCGTCAATCTCATCTTGGCTTCGGTCTTCGTAGGAACGTTGCAACTCTATCCCCTGCTCATCCTAAGCTCCCTCATCTCCCTCTCCCTCCCCCTCACGCCGTGGCCCATGTCTGCCAGCGGAGGGTCCATGGAGGGAAGTCGAGCCATAGAGGATGAGGAGGCGCAGGACAGCTGCTGCGGGGACGAAGACTCATCCCCGGTGGTGGAACGGAGAAACCGCAGCGGTATCATCAGCGCTCCACTCAGCAAAAGCCTAAAGCGCTCACGAGCTCTCTCGCAGTACATCGCGACCTGCTCAGCCGCCGCTGTGGCCAGTGTCGCGAATGCTAACAGACTTGCTCAGAGCTCTATGGTGGCTGCGGGCGTCAAAGCTCACCCTACTGCCAGCCAGCACAGGTCACAAGTCGGGTATGCCAAACTGGACCGGGGTGCGTTAGTGTCCGGCCTTCTGGACTCTCCGAGCGGCCTGCATCTCGCCCAGGCCGCCGAGCTCCTGCGACGGGCGGGGATGCTGCTTCCTGTCAGTGACCCGTCCAATGTCAGTGTGGGCGGGGACATGGAGACGGTCTCGGCTTCTGATTCGCTGGGCAGTGTGATGGACTTCCCATTGCTTGGCAACGGCGGAGTGGGCGGGAGTTTTCCGTATCACCCGGGGCTGTTCATAATGACGCCGGCAGGAGTGTTCCTCGCCGACGGGGCGCTCTCTCATGTGACAGGTGCGTCGGAACACCAGCAGATGCAGAGCGAGATTTCATCGGCCATCAGTGCCAACGGGAAGAAAAAGCGGAAGCGATGCGGCCTGTGTCCACCTTGCCGGCGCAGGATTAACTGCGAACAGTGCAGCAGCTGCCGCAACCGCAAAACCGGCCATCAGATCTGCAAGTTCCGCAAGTGCGAAGAGCTCAAAAAGAAACCTGCTGGCGGGCTGGAGGTAAGATGGTGAGCAATGCACAGTAAATTCATAAACATTATCCCTGAATGCTAGCCGGACGCAAGCTAGCATCATCTGCATTGGCACCACAGCATAATGCTTGTGCTAAATCAGTAGGCCACACTTCTGATACGTTGCGCTGTGATGCTCCTGCAGGTTTACGTAATTTCTTGATTCTCTTCCCTCATCTCCTTATCGTTTCCTGTTCGATCTGCATTGGCACCACAGCATAATGCTTGTGCTAAATCAGTAGGCCACACTTCTGATACGTTGCGCTGTGATGCTCCTGCAGGTGGTGCAAGTTTGCGTAATTTCTTGATTCTCTTCCCTCATCTCCTTATCGTTTCCTGTTCTCTCTACTAATCCTGTGGATAAAAGCAGCAAAAGTTGAAAATAAAAGTTGTGAAATACAAGCAGAGCAAATTTCTGTGTAAATAATTTGTGGAATCAGTTTTGTGTTAATGACTTATTTCAGTTCAGTGCAATGATTTACGTAATGGATTAATGAAAAATTATGGATTTTACTATGGACTTTTTAAAAATAATGGATTTCACTATAGTTTAATGAGTCAGTGCAGTTAAATTTAAAAAATAGGCCTAAATAAGACTATAAAACTATTGATGCTGTAAAATCATGACCTCTGACACATATGTAAAATCTGTAAGAAAGTATTTTCTACCTTCTGAACAAGTTACACTACTATTTAAACATTTGAGGTCTTCTTTTAAGAAATTAAAACTTTATTTAGCATGAATGCATTAAATTGATCTAAAGTGACAGTAAAGGCTTCATTTTTAATAATTAACTTTTAAACAAATGCTGTTCTTTACACAAAAATATTAAGCAGCACAACTGTGATTAACAACATTGATAACAAGAAATGTTTCTTGAGCAGCAAATCAGCATATTAGAATGATTTCTGAAGGATCTTGTGACACTGAAGACTGGAGTAATGATGTTGAAAATGTAGCTTTGCATCACAGGAATGAATTACATTTTAAAATATATTAAGGTAGAAAACAGAATGAAACATGCTTCATTTTAAATTGTGATAATAATTAGCAATATTGCTATTTTTACTGTATAAAAAAAAAAAGCAGACTTGTTGAGAATAAGAGACTTCAGAAAGAAAACAGTATGATCCCAAACTTGATGTTTGTCTCACTAAATAACTGGTGACCAAATAGATCCATCTCACGCTTGTGCATATAGAGCAACATAATATCATGTAACTCTGTACATGACTTCTAAATCTATTATGTTTGTCACAATGGCTTTACATTTTTCAGCATATATTGTGATTAATTCAGTTAATTAATCTGTGTATTTCGTAATTAATTTGATTTGAATGTTTAATCGATTGACAAGCCCTAGTTTTTACAAACATTCCACATAGAAATGAATGCTGCTTGTGTTTCATAAATTTTCGCATAGGAACATTACTCATCCTGATGAATGGCAAGCTGAATGCAGTTTCCCATCTCTCAGGCAGCGTAACTTGAGATGTTTTTGCCTTGTTTACAGGCAGGTTCAGGTGTGGGAAAATTAGCTCTGAGTCTGTGCTGATGTAAGCTAGTTAGGGTCTAACTTTGTGAGAATGGTGTCATGGTAAGATTGGTCTAGTTGGTTGCTTATTTTCTCTTGCAAGGAAAATGTTAAGGCATCATGATGTTCCACAGGTAAGGTTCCCCTTCACTGTCCGCTATGATGAGATGATTCATGAGTTTCAGCTATCCGATTTAATGAATTTGAATGAATGTGATGAATATAAAATGTTGAAATAACACCATGTTCCAACCTGGCACAACGCACAAGTTTCCAGCATTAAGTGTTCTGTCTCTACTCAAAGTACTGAATGTGGGACTTTGGACCAATGAGATTTCACAGTGGGTGGTGCTACACAACACATCAAGACAATAGAATATGGTGCTTTCAAGTCATGTCAGAAAGATTGTATTTACGAGCTCAACGCACATGAACGCCACCACAAAGTCGTAATTACAACTGGGAAACCGAGAATTGGGGCGTGTCAGTGAGAAAACATGTCTGACGCAATGGATGCAGCATCTTTATTAATGGTAAATTCCTTCAAATGAATGTAATTATTATTGTTTTATTTACAATAAACATAACTTGTATATACAAAATCCCATATTATTGTACAATTAAGAATCAGTTTGCTGAAAAATCACAGTGTGTTCATTTTGAAGATGTAGAGTTTAAAAATCATTTTATATAACTTTGTAATTATTTTATCATTTTAAAATATTTTTTTAATATATATTTTTTTAGAATTTGTTTTATATATTTTTAAAAAATAAGATGTTTAGATATTTTAGTCCAAGACTTAAGTAAAAACAAGACTGTGATATATATATATATATATATATATATATATAATTTTAATTTTAATACATTTTAATATAATTTTATATATAACAAATCAAACAAAAAAAAGTACATCACTGTCTTGCTGCGACCAAAGTGATTTGAACGCACTTGACATCGTAATTACAAGTTTCCCAGGAGGACTTGAACACACCAAAACCATTTCTAAAGCTGACTTTGGAAATAGCATACTAGCATACCACTCATATTTATTACATATCTTCTATTTCTATTCATTACATACCATGTATATGTTTGACATGGAAAACTAGCATACTATTTACTGAAAAGTGTGTACTGAAAACTGTAGACATTATTCCACAATAAACCGTTCAAACAGTAGTAAGCTAAACAGTTGTCACATTGCATATGACTGGAAATAAAATGGTAATTTTGTCCTAAACTTTTTAATTAAATTTATGATAAACAAAAATGTTATAAAAAATCTTCCTTCACACTTGAAATAGAAGGTCAAGTACATTGCATTGTGGGATACAATACTCTTTACTGTAATAGGTGTAGTATTGTAGGAAACTGTACGTAGTGTTTATAGTATACATACTATACACTAAATGGCCCCACTCACAAGAGAAATATCATTGGCTCAAAATCCTGTTCCATATATCTGTATGCTAAATATTAAATAGGTGCTGATATTGTTGCATGTGACCATGTTTTTACTTAATGCTGCAAACTTGTTCTAAATGTTTGACTCAGGAACAGTAAATGAAATTAATTTGTGAATGTACACGTGGGGCCTTTCATACATGTTGTGTGACTGTTTGTTTTTTGCAGCATGGTGGTTTTTATTTGTGCATATGAGTTTGTTTTCATGCATGTTCACGTAAACGCATGTGCATGTGTGCGTCTCTGTGTGCGTGTGGCAGCCTCGTACGGTCCATCTGGCCTTTGCGTCTGTCATCTGGAGTGCCAGGTGTCAATGTGTCCCAGAACCCCTCTCTTTCTCGTCCTCCAGAGGCCCTGAACCGCATGTGTGTGTGTGTGTGTGTGTGTGTCTGTTTGTGTGTATAGCGTTGCAGGAAGAGGCAAACACAGCCCCGGTGAAAGTCATTATGAACTGCGTGTGTGTGAGAGGGGTTGTGTTTACGTGTGTGTACTGACCACTGACTAGGTTTCTTTGAGAATTACAGTAGTGAGGAGGTAAAGATTGAGGTATTGGTGTGCGCCAGAGCTTAGAGGGCTCAGTTTGTGTGTGTTTGTGTCTCTATGAAGTCTAAGGCCCAAAATACACGCAGTTTGTGAATACAAACGTTTCTAGCTGTTTTCACACTTTGTAGAATTTGTAATATATAATGTAAAACAAATATGTTACCACAAGGGGCACTATAGAGCATTAGCATAAATCTGTAGTGAGTTTTGGCTATCAGGTCAACTACTGTCATGGCAGGCAACAGTTTCAAGATAATCTCACTAAACAATTTAAAGTTAGTCAAATTGGACAAATGTTTATGGATCGGTAATTCTTAAGAGGTCATTCACACAGAATTTTTTTTTTTCCCAAAAACATGGGAATCAGGGCAGTGGAATAAAAAAAGATGCATTTTAAAAGCTACACCATGTAATTTTTTGTTGTTAAGATTTAACAAAATTTAAATAATGAGTGAGCACATCTTAAAACTGTTTTGCCTTGCCCTAAATCACTAAACTAAATTAATTGATATTTTAAGAGCCATCGGGACGGATTTCTTAGGAAACTACATTATTTTGTCATTCTCCTGTGCTTATTTTTTATGTAATTTCTGTAAATAAATAAGTTCAGGCTACTACTATATGCAGTGGAAGTAGCTTGAAGCTAAAACAACGTTGAATCCAGAACCAAAATGAGTTTGCAAGCTGAAAGGCAAAGCAATAATATTCGTAATAAAACATGAATCAACATATATGAATAGCATCACATTTGCAGTGCACTTGGTTCACAAAACAATGCGTGTTGGTAACAGTGCCAGTCTTTAAACCAGTTTCTACTTTGGTCTGTTTGCCTATATTTCTATATTGTTTGCCTATATTTTATATGGGCAATATTTTTGCCTGATTATATAGGCTTATATATTTCTCACACTGATAAGTCGATCATCTGTAACCATGAGCACAGCGGAGCGCCTAAACCCATCAGATTCATCCGTGCAGAGCTGAAGCACAACTCACATAATGACCAACATAATGTTTCTCTGTAAGTTAGTAGGTTTATGCTTCAAAATTGCTGGAGGGCCAAAAGTTACATAGTGTAGCTTTAATTTCAGAGTCACATTTTAGAATGCTGTGTCATGCGCAAGCGCTTTGGGATGCTTGTGATGTATTTGCATACTCGTGTAGTGTATACTTTTTGCCTAAAACCCTGTTCACATGCTCAGTGATTGTCCCTTCATGTTGCTAGTTCCTGTACTGGTTGGTCACTAGCTGGTGTTGAGTTCTTGTAGCTCTAACAGTAGACCGTGGCACTAGCAACATCAAGGTCATGGGTTCGATTCCCAGGGAATGCATGAACTGATATCATGTGTGCCTTGAATGCAATGTAAATCGTGTTGGATAAAAGCACCTGCCTAGTTTATAAATGTAAATGCAGTTACCCTAATAACACATATGAACATCACTACCATTAAGATGACATTAAATGATATCATTGAATCAGTTTTTTAGTTCTAAAAATGAATATTCTGGAAAAAGCAAATGCAAACAAATTGCATATATTTCTTTGTGTGTGTGTGTGTATTGTGTGCTTTTATTGACAGTGGGGTTGGTCTGGTTGAATAAGGCATAGAGGACTTACAGAGTTTAAAGAGCCGTTATTGACAGGTCACAGTCAGTGGTGCGGGGGTCTATTGACTTTTTGATTCGCGTTTGCGCGCGTGTGTGTTTGGGATGGATAGATGTGTTTTCATATGTAGGGCCCTTTTATGTGTTTTGAGCCAGGTTAGGCGTGTTTTTTTGTGCAAATCCCATTCGATTTCTGGCCATTGATCTTACCTTGCATGTCATTGCTTGAAACTTTTGTTGATGTGTGTGTACTGCATGATGACACATCTCACTGCGTCTGTGTGGCGGCCAGTATCTCGGAAAGTCCCTGATATAGCTGGAAGCAGAAGGAGATTGAGTGGGCGGGGCCTCAAACATTGCCTGCCAGGCCCCACCCCTTCCTCTTGTAGAGGAATCTTAGTCTCACAGCCGGACGGCTAAAAGTATTTTAGGAACAGCGTGTGTGTCGATGTCTGTGTGAGAGAGCCAAAAACAGGCCGACACACAATATATCAACATATATCAGTACCTGCTTACATTTACATACTCTTTGGACACTTTAGTGGTGTTTGCTAAACCAAAAAGTTTGCTAAACCAAAAAGTTTGCTAAACCAAAAAGTTTGCTAAACCAACTGTTACTCATACTGTTTGTGCTGCAGACATAACTGTTGTCTAAAATCAGGATTTGTTAAGAAAAGTGAAAAACATTTAAAAATACTAGCAAGTCCTTAGCACTGCATAGCAACACCCTAGCAACCACCCATAACACCTTAGCATTGCGGCGATGAATTCTGCATTTTATCTACTGTATGTTCATCAAAGACAGACTTTTTTTAAAATTTGGTAATTGGTCTAATATAATATATATATATATATAGGTCTACTGATAAATGGCAACATTTGGTGGATCTCTTTTAAAAAACTACTAAAAAAGTAGGTATTCACATAATAGTAATAATAAAAAACAATAAAATAATAATAATAATTAGTTACTGTTGTCAAAAATCTGACATAATAATTACAATAACAATGTAATTTCATAAATAATAAAGTAGTATTAATAATAACAATTACAACAGTAATAATACAAGCATAGTATACATTCTGAATATTTTATTATGAATAATTATTATTATTATTTATAAATTATATATAATGTATATATTCAAAATACTTGTTTGTATTTTGTTGCATAACAACCATTTATTTTTGTCCAAAAATTAGAAATAAATGGAATTGCATTAAAATAATAATAATAATAATAATAATTTGTTATTATTATTATTGTTGTTGTTGTTGTTGTTTTATCATTATTGTAATTATCATTATTATTATTATTATTAAAATACTCAATGCATACTGTTTTTATTTTGTATTACAATTGTCATTTAATTATTATTGTCAAAAATCTGAAATAAACAATAAATATGACTGCAGAAATGATTTAGTTGTTGTGTTAAAAAGTGGAAATAAAACAGAAATCAGATCTGTTTATAGATTAAAATCAACTGTATCAGTCTCTGCCAGTTTAAAAAAAATGTCTGCGTGTAATGTTTATGGTGCTCTTGATCCTCTATTCTTACTGTCATTCTTGTGTATTGTTTATGTGTTTGTGTGATGTAGAGACTGAGGAGATGATGGGTTAAAAAATAACCTTCGAAATTAATCTGGTGAGTGTTTGTGTGTGAGTGTGTGACTGTCCATGCACTCACGCTCTGTCTGATTGGCCATGTGCATGGGCCGACAACCCATCTGTGTTGGCTTGTCTATGGGGTCGATGAGGGAAAAGGGGGTCTGGATGCGTGTATGCGTGCGTACAAACGCCAAAGCCCTGTCAGAGAGTAATGAGAGAGTGGGAGAGTGTGTTTGGGAAACAGAGAGAGGGACTAGGTCATGTAAGGTTGAAATCATTGCCTGTGCATGTTACTTCATGATGAAGGGAACACTCCCCTCCCTCTTTTTCTCCCTCGGTCCTTCGTTCTTTCATTCTGGACGTCTTCCCAGGAAACGCTGCCGTTGTCTCCACTCTCCCAAAGTCCCACAGCCATAGACTACCCCTGCCCAGTCCCAAAGCAGGCTGGGAAAAAATCTGCCATTTGCACCACTGCGGTATTTCAGCCCTTTACGGTTTTAGCAAGCCTGGCTCCGCAGAAAGAGAGGGATTTGAGACGGAAAAGGGAAAAGGTCTGGAAATGAGTCTTGAGAGTCCAGTTTAATGAGACATTTCCCATTTTCTTACTGCTCCATTGTTGGTGTTAATGTTGAATTATCAATGACTCACACTGTTTTCTTTCCTTGTTTCCTACCTCTGTCTTTCCTGTCTTTCCAAGAAGGTGATGCTGCCAACCGGAGCTCCTTTCCGATGGTTTCCGTAGGGCAGCTGGACCCTCCCCCCATGACTTCCATCCCATAATGAAGGACTCCCAATGAACAGCGACGCCACTCCCACCCGGAAAGCTGTGGCGCTTGTAAACACTGGGTGCAAACAAACAAATAAAACAAACGAAGAGCGGAATGAAAGCACTATTTGAGAATGAACATGTCCTGAACCAAAAATAAACAGTGAATGGCAGAATGTCATTCCGTTTTTCTTTTTTCCTGTGTTCCATTTCGGAACCATCTGAGTTCTACTTCGGAATCTTGCCCTTTATTGGATGCTCTGGAACTATTTGCCGCCAAATGGAAAACGGACAATCATTTTTATTTGTGTGTTTAGTGGTTTTGTTTGTCCATGTGTGGAGAAATGCCGTAATTTCGTTTAGAGAATGTAATCCCAAGGCTCTGTTTTAAAGCTTGTGATAATTAAGGAGCACTATTGTAATTTAGCACAGTGGTTCTTACTGACTGCCTCAATGTTACGATTGCCTTTTTATGTTAAGGGTTTTTGGGGGGGGGTTATTTTTTTATTTGTCATTCAGTTTTCAAGTTGCTCAATATTTGATATGAAGATGACCATGAAAAACACTCTAATGTAGCATCCCTTACTACAAACATCCCTGAAAGGTCCTTTTGGGTTTGACGTTCTGTTTGTTTGTTTTTAAATGCTGTAGGCCTGCTGAGATTGGAGGGAAGGTGAAGCTGATGGAACTACACTATGTAGACCAGCTATGCATAGGACCCGCCTCCTTTTTCTTGTAGCCTCATGGGATTGGTCAGATGGAAGACATGGCCCTTAGCAGACCAGGACCTCCAAAATTCAGGAAATTATTGATGTGTAATGATAATATTTCTACCAATAGGATGTTTTATTGCTGAATTACTCCAAGATCTGATCTCCTGTGCTCCTTTAAGTCCTTTTCACATGGTTTGCATCATTGAACATGTACAATTGTTGTTCTATGATGCTTAAAATTTAAACTATTTCAACTTAAACTCCATTTGTCATTGAGTTTTCATAATATAGACAAAGATTACCAGACAATACCCCATTGCGACACCTTGAGCTGTACGACACAACATCTGTCTAGAGCATTATGAGAAAAGTTTCATAAATTCTTGTTCAAGAGTTTTCCTTTACAGGTGATTTCCTTTCTGTTTTAAGCTCACAAACATGTTAGCACTTTCATTTTCATTGTGAAGTAATGATAATATTTCTACCAATAGGATGTTTTATTGCTGAATTACTCCAAGATCTGATCTCCTGTGCTCCTTTAAGTCCTTTTCACATGGTTTGCATCATTGAACATGTACAATTGTTGTTCTATGATGCTTAAAATTTAAACTATTTCAACTTAAACTCCATTTGTCATTGAGTTTTCATAATATAGACAAAGATTACCAGACAATACCCCATTGCGACACCTTGAGCTGTACGACACAACATCTGTCTAGAGCATTATGAGAAAAGTTTCATAAACTCTTGTTCAAGAGTTTTCCTTTACAGGTGATTTCCTTTCTGTTTTAAGCTCACAAGCATGTTAGCACTTTCATTTTCATTGTGAACGGTTCTCTGGTTTCTTTCTGCCCAGCAACCATGTAAACTTACCCTTCTGTAAGCTATCCGTAAGGCGTTGCACATGAGCGTCAAAGCGCGTGATGCTTTTGTTGAGACACGCATTGGCGCTATTCATGTGAAAGGGGCTTAAGGGCATCTACGTAACATGGACACCAAGATGAATAAGTGACTTTTTTTTAGCTGTAATTGTCGTTTTGGTGTTTTTTCCCTTCTTCTTCATGCTTGAATCCTACTGAACAGGTTCGTCCCCATACTGATCTAGATTGAGTGAAATGCACAATACCAAAATGATTTCAAATCAAATTCCAACAGCACGCCGTTCCCGTGCCGTATGGGGCCAAAATTATCGGTCTGCGTAAATGAATGCATGTATATGTGTCCAAAGCCAACCATTCTGAGGTCTTGGCAGTCCTCAATTTAATAAACCGAGGTGCAAATCAAACATTTCTATAGTCGTTGTCAAAATATGTCAATTCTATAGCATGTTTGCATGGTGATGACCACTTTAAATGAACGATTATTACTTGTCTTGAGCTTCAGTAATGATGCTCTTTGAAACATGCTTATTTGATATTTTGGTTTCATTTTGGGTTTGCGTTCACAAAGAAAGTCATGGACGGAGGAAGTCATGTGAGGTGAAATCAATGAGCACTCATAATTTTCCTCTGACTGAACCGTGCGCGAGTATGAGAGAGAGTGAGTGTGTGCTTGTGTTGTGTGTGGGTTAAACCAGTGAACTAAGCGTGATATTTTTGTCAGTGGTGTAGGAGTGAATGAGAGTGTGAAAGCTTTTTTTTCTCTCTGCAGGCCGCGTCTGTCTGTCTCACTCCTCGTGGCCATCAATCCGATGAGAGCGAGCGAGCCAGAGGGCCGCACGGGGAGAGAGCAAACGCTGTGTGTGGGGGTTGCGTAGAGAGGGGGCCGAGCATGTTTTGTTCTCATCCAGGTGCACGGCCATCAGAAACGATTTGAACGCCGCCCTGCCCCACATGCAACGTCGAATCTGTATATCCGAGCAAATCAGATTCGTTAGCATGCAATTTAGGGTGCGTGTGCATGTCTGAAACGATGGCCCACGATCACAGAGCGGCTGAGGGACGCTGCAAAGGCTCCTTCAGTCTTATCAACATCACCCAGACCCTTCTGTGCTCACGTCTGCAGCTCTGTCCAAAACACACACACACACATTTGCAGCTAGGGCGCCTGCTCTGGCCTCTCACTCAAGCGACGGGGCGCGCGTAGAGAGAGAGAGCGGTAACCAGGGCGATGGTTGATAAGATATTCGCTCCCCCACGGTTCATTCGTTCCAGGGGAACAGGAGCACGGCGCTACTATGGTAACGGCAGAGCGAGATGTTGCGCTATAATTGGTGCAGTGCTGCGAGCAGCATAGCGGCACTTCCAGGTGCGCGTGTCAGCGCGCAGGAGCCACGATATTACACTCCCGCTGGGAGACGGCGGAAAAGCACAACGTGTCCGGTTCTCATCTCCTCTATCCTCCTCCTCCTCCTCCCCTATATTGCTATGTCCTCTTTATTTTAGTCACAAAATAATCGCAGCGGGCTTGTGATTGATTAAACTGTATCCATAATTTTACCCATAACCAAGTTATCAAGGACGGTCTTTTAAACGTAGCCTAATGTGGAATAGCGTACCATTTTTAAATTCATATCAATGAGTAAAATTTTATTTTTCTTTGGAATAGGCCTATTCATTCAATTTTAAACTTTTAAATTACTTAAATTGTTATTTTTAACTATTAAAGAGCACAATTAAACTGTAGTGTATTTAAAAATAATTTTTCAAAAAAGTGATTTTTGAAAAACGCTTTTGGTCGGACCAAGTCCCAAAACACACTTGTAGCCAATCAGCAGTAAGGGGGCGTGTCTTTGCAATGATCGAGAGAAGAGAGCGCTCAATTTGAGTGCACAGGATGGATATTAGTAGATCGACTATAGACAGAGAGATGGCAGATAAAAAAAGAGGAAAATATCAGAGAAACAAACATTAAAAAGAAGGGTTACGATCAGGCAAGAACAGGTAGGACCCAGGGTTCTCCTCCAGGTGCACGGCCATCAGAAACGATTTGAACACCGCCCTGCCCCACATGCGACGTCGAATCTTTATATCCGAGCAAATCAGATTCGTTAGCGTGCAATTTAGGGTGGGTGTGCACGTATGAAATGATGGCCCACGATCACAGAGTGGCTGAGGGACGCTGCAAAGGCTCCTTCAGTCTTATCAACATAACCCAAGCCCTTTTGTGCTCACGTCTGCAGCTCTGTCCAAAACACACACACACACATTTGCAGCTAGGGCGCCTGCTCTGGCCTCTCACTCAAGCGACGGGGCGCGCGTAGAGAGAGAGAGCGGTAACCAGGGCGATGGTTGATAAGATATTCGCTCCCCCACGGTTCATTCGTTCCAGGGGAACAGGAGCACGGCGCTACTATGGTAACGGCAGAGCGAGATGTTGCGCTATAATTGGTGCAGTGCTGCGAGCAGCATAGCGGCACTTCCAGGTGCGCGTGTCAGCGCGCAGGAGCCACGATATTACACTCCCGCTGGGAGACGGCGGAAAAGCACAACGTGTCCGGTTCTCATCTCCTCTATCCTCCTCCTCCTCCTCCCCTATATTGCTATGTCCTCTTTATTTTAGTCACAAAATAATCGCAGCGGGCTTGTGATTGATTAAACTGTATCCATAATTTTACCCATAACCAAGTTATCAAGGACGGTCTTTTAAACGTAGCCTAATGTGGAATAGCGTACCATTTTTAAATTCATATCAATGAGTAAAATTTTATTTTTCTTTGGAATAGGCCTATTCATTCAATTTTAAACTTTTAAATTACTTAAATTGTTATTTTTAACTATTAAAGAGCACAATTAAACTGTAGTGTATTTAAAAATAATTTTTCAAAAAAGTGATTTTTGAAAAACGCTTTTGGTCGGACCAAGTCCCAAAACACACTTGTAGCCAATCAGCAGTAAGGGGGCGTGTCTTTGCAATGATCGAGAGAAGAGAGCGCTCAATTTGAGTGCACAGGATGGATATTAGTAGATCGACTATAGACAGAGAGATGGCAGATAAAAAAAGAGGAAAATATCAGAGAAACAAACATTAAAAAGAAGGGTTACGATCAGGCAAGAACAGGTAGGACCCGTGTAAATATCGGAGCAGCTTTCCAGCGGTGGAGAGAACTCAAGGGGCAGGAAGGCCTGGAATCAGACGCCGAGGTTGCGTTGTTTTTTCTTTTTGATAGGTGAGTAACGTTGATTTTATCCATGTTGGCTTTTGTTTGAATATGCATTATTCAATATGCATAACATGTCGTGACAGATCACTGTAGTGCCTCTGTTCGAGCGGCATGTGAACCGATCATCTCTTCCACTTTACTAGTTATAGCATGAAATAATCTTGAATGAACTTAAGAAGGTATCTTGTTTCATCTGTGAATTTTTCAAGTTTAGGTCCACCAATGAAAATCTACACCCCTGTCCTCTTCTTCTTTTGTTTAACTGGCTGGCATCAAAAGCACATGTCGCCACCTACTGTTCAGTTTAATATATCATAATCTACGTCTTAATGCGTTTACCCCAAGCCTATCAGGACTCAGGACTCAGGTGTCAGCTGGTGCTGTGTTCAGCTCCTCCTACTTTTACTCCCCAGTCTGGTTTCTTTGTCGGACAAAAATGGCGAATTCGGCGTTATGATTGGTTAAATCGCCTGTTAGTCAAACCAGTGTTGTCTTTGGTCAAACTCCCTGTGAAGGGTCAATTGGAATAAAAAAAAAAAAAACATATTTGGACATAAATGTTTATCATGTGCTCTCTTTCTCCACATATGAATGAAGTATAGCTTCTTCCTGAAAATACAGTTGAACAGTTACTTTTGTTTATGGTTGCCTACAAACAAGAGGTTCTTCTTCATGATAGAAATACCAATGTTCAAGTAAAGTAATGCTAATACGTACAATAAACAATTATTCTACAAAGTAATATAGTTTTATTCAGCATGAGAACAAGAGAAATTGATCTTATATTACTGATTTTACTATGAACAGTTAAGTTTAAATAAGTTAAAAGTATCTAATCCTACTGGATTTTGGCCAATAATCAAGCAGCTATTTATGCATTCTTTTTAGTAAACATGCATTTGGACTGGCTCTGTTCTTTCTTGTCAAATATCCTGCTTCATTTAGAAATAAATCACATTTCAGAAGAACTAGTTGCACCACGCTTGGATGACTGTTTCCAAACAAGTTTCGGAGCAAGCTGTGTTAGCAGTACCATTTCAATGATACAGGCAGAGCATCTTCTTTATCAAAGATCTAAGAGATCCATTGTGACATCATGGTAAAACAACAAAATTGGCAGCAACCTCAAAAAGTTGTACTAAAGCTAATTATGTACACAGTTCTATTTGATATGCCATTGTATTGTATTCAGTATTATTTGGTGTACTTTCATTGCTAAATGCAAGAGCTTAGAGGTCAGTTTAATTTAGTAATGACTTATTTTACTGTAAACAACAGCAACAAAGTTGCACATGGATCCATGATGGTGTTAGTTGCCATGGTATCAAATCATTTAGAGTCTAAGGACATAAACAGCCCTCAGCAGTATCTCTAAGTTCTCATTTTCCAGTAATTATGGTTATTCCAACAATGACGTGAATGCAACATAATTTTGGCTATTTCAGTGTCTTGTCCAATCAGAATATAGAGCCATTTTATGAATTTGAAGAATCAACCACTAATTCAGAGAAAAGGAAACACACTGATGCTGTCATTTGAGTTCATTTTAAGCACACATAGGTAAAACTCTGCCTTTTCAAACGGACATGTAATTTTTTCTCTATCTGCAAAAATACAGATCTTTTTGAAGTGAAACCTCACATGGTGACAGTGCTTTCACAGGCCAATCTACCAGAATGGAGGCTCGGGAGAGGACTATCAGCACAGACGGAAAGAAAGATTTCTTTTTCCTCTCCTCGAGATTGCTGGTCCCCCTCAACCCCCCTTTGTCCAGGCAGTGTCTGGCTTTAATTGCATACGGTGGCAGAGAAACTCTGCTGGCCACGGTCAGGTCTCTCTCGGAAGCCATCTAATCCCCCCACCCCACTCCACTCCACTCCACTCCACTCCACTTTCCATGCCGCAAACACGCAAGCCGCGCAGCTGACGCTGAGCTGAATCTCCTGCGACCTTTTCTCTATATTTTCACTCCTTTGTCAAACACGCGCAATACACAAGACAACATCTCCATGTCTGTACAAACAAAATATTAAATCACACACAAAATGTCAACATAGTATACTTTTATATTCCTCTCTGGCCTAGTGGGCATTTGTCCAGAGATGCACTTTTATTTTTTTAGTGTATCAACTTTGTTTACTCTGCAAATGACCTTTTTAATAGTGTGAGTGACAAATAGATTGAAATATAACTAGATAAGTCCCATTATAATCAACAATGTGGCACTGATTAACAGTGTTGTGCATTTGTAGCCTATTATAGATGGCTTTGTTGATTATAATAGGAGCTAGTTTTATTGCCTCATGACCTTTGGTCTTGGTGTGTAAATGGCTCTCATTGGTTGATTGATTTTTCCTAAACATATGGCTTCAGTTTCATAATGAGGCATTAAAGGGATAGTTCACTCAAAACGACAACATTATTCACCCCCAAGTCATTCCAATTTTATTTTCTTTATTCTTTATTTCTGTTACTTTAAGCATACACTCAAGCTCTTGAAAGCCAGATGGATGGATAGATCTAATTGGCTGTCAATGTTTTTATTTTTCATTAGCTGGAAAAAAAATTGTTCTTAAAGGGATTTCAGTGATATTATTCCTCTGTGTCGTTAACTTTATAGTAGGGTGACCATATGTGCCATTTTCCCAGGACGCGTCCTGGCCAGGATTTCTATATTGCCTAAAATATCTAGGTTTTGGCTTTGTTTGCGTGTGCAGACCAGACTTTGTATGACATCAAAGTACCATACAGACGGTTATGCTTTCGAAACGCTCTCGAGGTACTTTGATGTCAAACACTGATCGGTCTGAGCCGCACTGCTAAGTCGAACACTGTTAAGTCGAACACACCTAATATGTACGCGTAATTGCATCG
>NW_015644625.1:553883-554468 GCF_001515625.1 Sinocyclocheilus rhinocerous | reverse complement strand
CAGGTATGCAGTAAAACCGTTTAATGCACAGGTAGTTCCAAGTCAGTTTAATCACCTTTCTATATTAATGCGCTGCTTTAATTGATGCACACCAACTCGCGCGCGCACACACACACAGAGAGAGAGAGAGAGAGAGAGAGAGAGCGAGAGAGAGAGAGGTCAGAGATCGCTGATTGCGCTGCACACACACACAAACTAGTTGTCAACGCTTCCCCTTGATTTTCATTAATAAAATAGTCCATGATTGGTCCATTATGTACAATGCTTGCATGTTATTGGTCAAACTACTTTTCGATCATTACCTTCAAGCATGAAAACAGGAAAACAAAGCCAAAACAAATCCTGGCCAGGACGCGTCCTGGGAAAATGGCACGTTTGGTCACCCTATTTATAGTTATGATGTAGATTTCACTATTCTCACTAAATTCGAATGGTTATTAAAACCTTATAGTTATTTTTATCGTTATCAGTCTTGAGTTTTTCTTCTTGTTGTTTTCACCATGGTTACTATAAAGATTGTTTGAATGTATTCCATGGTCTGTCTGAATACTGGATTCTGATTGGCTGGCAGGTATGCAGTAAAAC